>NC_133660.1:140823410-141123410 GCF_037893015.1 Macrotis lagotis | reverse complement strand
CTTGTGATAACTTGTTGTAATCATTTTGCTAAGATCTGATTTAATATTTTTGCATCTATATTAATCATGGAGATAGGTCTATAATTTTCTTTCTCTGATTTACCTCTTCCTGGTTTAGGTATCAGTACTATATTGGTTTCATAGAAAGACTTAGGGAGAATTCTGTCTTCATATATTTGTCCAAAGAGTTTATATAGAATTAGAAACAATTACTCCTTAAATGTTTGATAGCATTCATTTGTGAATCCATCTGGCCATGGAGATTTTTTTTAGGGATTTCAATAATGGAAATATTGAATTTCGTTTTCTATGATGAGGGTATTTCTGTTTATGATTTCCTCTTTATTTAATCTGGGCAACTTATATTTTTGTAAATATTAATCCATTTTACTTAGATTGTCGAATTTATTGGCATAGAGTTGCACAAAATAGTTCCAAATTGTTACTTTAATTTCTTCCTCATTGGTGCTGAGTTCACCTTTTTCATTTATGAAACTAGAAATTTTGTTTTCTTTTTTCTTTTTTTTTAATGAAATTGACCAACAGTCTATCAATTTTATTGTTTTTTTCATAAAACCATCTTTTGGATTTATTTATTAGTTCAATAGTTTTCCTTCTTTTGATTTTATTAATTTCTCATTTAATTTTTAGAATTCATAATTTGGTATTCAATTGGTGGATTTTAATTTGTTCTTACACTGATTTTTCAGTTTCAAATTTTGTTCATTGAATAATCATTCTGTAATGTATTCATTCAAGCATTTGAAGAAATAATATATCCCCTGACAGCTTCCTTCAGTGTATCCCATAGGTTTTGGTATGTTGTACCCTTATTGTCATTATGTAAGAAGAAATAATTAATTTTTTCTATAATTTGTTGCTTGATACATTCATTCTTTAAAATGAGATAATTTAGTTTCCAATTAGTTCTGGGTCCATATGTCCCTGACCCTGTATTGCATATGATTTTTATTGCATTATGATTTGAGAAAGATGTATTCACTATTTTTGCCATTTTGCAAATGAACATTAGGTTTTTATGTCTTAGTACATGGTCAATTTTTGTGTAAGTGCTGTGTACTGTAGAGAAAAAGGTATATTCCTTTCTATCCCCATTCAAATTACTCCAAAGGTCTAACATCTTCCGATTGTCTAACAATCTATTTATCGTACTTCTTGTTTATTTTATGATTCGATTTATCTAAATCTGAAAGTGGGAGGTTGAGGTTTCCCACTAGTAGAGTTTTGCTGTCTATGTCTTTCTTTAGCTCTTTCAACTTCTCCTCTAAGAATTTGGATGCTGTCCTATTGGGTGCATACATTTTTAGTATTGAAATTACTTTATTGTCTATGGTACCTTTTAGGAGGATATAGTTTCCTTATTTATCTCTTTTAATCCTATCTGTTTTTGCAGCTGCATTGTCTGAGATAAGGATTGCTACCCCTGCTTTTTTTCACTTCAGTGGAAGCAAAATATATTTTGCTTCAACCTTTTACCTTTACTCTATATGTATCTCTCTGCTTCAAATTAGTTTCTTGTAAGCAGCATTTTGTAGGTTTCCTGTTTTTAATCCACTTTACTATCTGCTTACATTTTAAGGGAGAGTTCATCCCATTCATATTCAAAGTTATGATTACTAAATCTTTATAATCCTCAATGCTATCTTCCTTCTGTTTGTATTTCCCCTTTTACCCTTTATCCATATTCCCCAGTGTTTTGTTTCTGAATTCCATCTCCTTCAATGTGTTTGCCCTCTTAAATTGACTCTCCCCTTTTTTTCCTTTCCCCCCTTCCCTTTCTTCACTTCCTTCTGTTATTTCCCCTTTTTCTAACAATCCCTGCCCCCCCTTTCCCTTTTAATGCTGGAAATGTAAGATAAGTTTCTTAACTTGATTAAGTGTGTCTAAGTTAACTTTAAACCAAATGTGATGAGATGAAGATTGAGGTGGGTCTCACCTCCTCCCCTCTTCCCCTCAATTACAATAGGTCTTTGTTACCTCTTGATGTAATGCAATTTAACCCATTCAGTCAGCCTGCATTGTCCCTTCTCCTTAGTGACCCTCTTTTTAAGGAGGTATTGTTTTCAATCATTCTATCTGAGTTACAGAAAAGTTATGAGTGTCCATCACTTCTGGCTATGTATATTCTCTCAAATAAAGTTCCAATTATCAAGAGTTATGAGATTCCTTCTCCCAAGTGGGTATATAACAAGTTTTATCTTATTTTATAGCAGGAACTTTTTTTTTACTTTTTCATGTGCCACTTGAGCCTCCTGTTTGATGTCCAGATTTTCTATTTAGCGCAGTCTTTTCATCAAGAAATCTTGGAAGTCTCCCATTTCATTAAATGCCCATCTTTTTCCCTGGAAGAGAAGGCTCAGCTTTTCTGGGAGTGGATTTGGACTATCTCATTCCAGGCTCTTCTATCCCTTAATGTTGCTGTGGCCAGGTCCTGCATAATCGTTACTGTGGCTCCTTGACATTTACATTTTTTCTTTCTGGTTGCTTGCAGAATTTTTTGTGTTATCTGATAGTTCTAGAATTTGGCTACAATATTCCTTGGTGGTTACATTTTTAGGATCTCTTTCCAGAGGGAATCGATGTATTCTTTCAATAATTATTTTACCCTCTGGTTCCATGATCTACGAGCAATTTTACACCACTAAATCCTGTAATATTAAGTGCAGGCTTTATTCTCTCTTCAGTGTTCTCAGGAAGGTCGATAATTTTCAGATTCTCCCTTCTCAATCAATTCTCGAGGTCAGTGGTTTTGCTTAGGAGATATTTTACAATTTTTCCTGTTTGTTTGGTCTCTTGGTTTTCTTTAACACAGTATTGTTGTCTCATGAAGTCATTAGTTTCTGCCAATTCCATTCTTTTTTTAGAAGAGAAGATTTTTCTTTATCTTTTGCAACACATTTTCTAGTTGGTCCATTCTATTTTTGAAGAACTTTTCTATTTGTCCAAATGTAGTTTTGAGAGTTTCATTTCCTTTTTGCATTTGCCCAATTGAGGATTTGAGAGAATGTTTTTATTTTTGCATTTGCCCAATTGAGGATTTAAGAGAAACATTTTCTTTCTGCATTTACCCAATCAAAGATCTGAGAGTTGTTCTCATTTTGTATTTGTCCCATTGTATTTTCCAAGGATTTGTTTTCTTGTTGCAAGATGTTAATTTTCTCTTGCAACATGTTAATTTTCTCTTGAGTTTCTTTTCTTAATTTTTTAAATTGGTTTTTAAACTCCTTGCTGATTTCTTCAATGAAGTCTTCCTTGGCTGGAGACCAATTCACATTCTCCTCAGCAGTGGGAGATCTCTCTAGGTTAGGATCTGTGTCTTCTAATTATTTCTCCATCAACCTCCCTTTTCTGTGGTCTTTTTTCATCTTGTGTTGGGGCAGGGGAAGCTCACGCTCAGAGGTTTGCTTTTGAGGTTCCTAAAGGCTTTGTTCACTTGGCTTAGTAATTCCAAGGACCAGCCATTTGGGAGCTGCTGGTTGCTTTCTCTGGAGTGAGGTGCTCAGCTGCAGGTTCTGAGTTGACCTTGAAAACTAGGCTGGGCTGTGAAGGAGGGAGTTAATCTCTTTCTGTTGAGTGAGCTCTCCTACCCTGAGGGGTTGGGTTTTCTGGTTTATTCTGGGGAAAGGGCTCTGCCAAATGTATGGAGCTCAGGTCCCTGGCCCAGCTGGTTGTTGTTCTCCAGGCCTGTTTTAAGACTCTGTGCTGGAACTCAACCTCCTGTAGCTCTTCTTCCCCTGGCTAAAGACTGCAGCAAAAGCTGGATCTAACACCTACCACTCACCCAAGTCTCTTTGTTTGAGGCTGACTCTTTGGTCTCCCCCAACTGCCATCCCCAGCTCTAACCCTCTACTCTTGTCTCCTGGTTCACCCACAATGCTCTGAGATAAACCTTCTTAGTGGGTGTTCTCCTAGCTTCTTTTACTGGTTTTTTTTTATTGAATTTCTATTAAGAGGTTTCTCTCATTTTTTTTCCTGAGGGTATAGAAAGCACTATCACTGTGTGTGTTTGTATGTGTGTGTGTGTGTCTTCTATCTGCCATCTTAGCTGTCTTGGGTTTCTTTCCCAAAATTTTTAAATTGATTTTTAAAATCCTTCCTTATTTCTTCAAGAAAGTCTTTCTGTGCTGGAGACCCCATCATATTCTCCTCAGAGGTTCTAGGTCTCTCTGAGTTAGGGTCTTTTCCTTCCAAAAATTTTCTATGGATCCACCTTTCTGCTGGACTTTCTTCATTTTACTAATACCTTGAGTTGGGGACAGGCTGGTTCACGGAGATTTGGTGTTGGGATACCTAGAAACTTTACTCACTGAGTCTAATATCTCCAGTTGGCCAGTACAGGGTGCTAGATGATTTGCCCCCTGAGTGTAATTTCTCCAGCTGGTCAGTAAGGGGTGCTAGTTACTTTCTCTGGACTTTCTGTGACCCTTAGCCTGGAGGGAGGGATTGAAGCTGTTAAATATTTTTGTCTTCAATCAGTGGTGGACTGTACCCTGGGGTTAGGTCATCATTCTCCCTATTGTCAGGTGGAGTGGTAATTTCCTCCTCACACACCTTTGCCTGGGACAGTAGGTCTATAATTGTGTTTGTTCTGGGAAAAGGCTTCAGCCGAAATGGAGCTGTGGACTCAGAGTTCCTCTGGACCAGAAGAGTCCATAGATGGTGTCTACATCTCTCCTACCCCAGAACTCTCCCTCCAGCACTGTCGACAATCTCTAGATGGTCAGTGCCAACACTAATGCCTCTACTCCCTAGGTGACCCAAGCCCGCACAGTCAACCAGGCTCTAGTCCTGCAGCTGATCAAGTTGGTCTGGTTCTCAGGCCCTCAGGCTCCTGTCTCCAGCCCTGCCACTAATCAGGCTGATCTGCTACTGATCTGCCCTCTGTACTGGACTCACCTATGACTGTGGAAATACAAATCATGAGGTAGATGGTCTTTCTCCTAGCTGTTCTTTCTTGGTTTTGTTGATCAGATATTTGCTAAGAGGTTTGTTTCATATCATATATGGGGACAGATCAGGAGATTTTAGAACTGTGCCTGTCTTCTCTCCGTCATCTTGGTCAGAAGTTAACAGATAATTTTTAAAGTAAATTTAAGGTTTGAAAAATTCTAAATGATTTTTGGTTTTATTTTGTACTATCTTTCTTCCCCTAGATGGGAATAGCATTGTCCATAACTGCTCTAATTAAGTTATCTTAATTCTCTGAACTATTGTGAGTAGCTGTATCCATCAAAGGTGATCATCTCACAATGCTGTTAAAGTGAATATTGTTCTCGTGGTTCAGATCCCTTGCTCAACATCAGATTCTATAATTCATTCCATGCTTCTCCATCATCAAACCTTTTATGGTTTCTTTTTTTTTTTTTGCTTTGTGTTTTAGGGGGTTTTTTGAAAAGCAAATGGGGGTTAAGTGGCTTGCCCAAGGCCACACAGCTAGGTAATTATTAAGTATCTGAGACCGGATTTGAACCCAGGTACTCCTGACTCCAGGGCCGGTGCTTTATCCACTGTGCCACCCCGGCTATGGTTTCTAATAAAACAATAACAGTCCATAATGTTGATGTACCATAACTTGTTTAACTATTCTCCAATTGCTGGGCATTCCCTTAATTTTCCAAATCTTTGGTACTTCAAAAAGAATAAATTTGAATATTTTGAAAGTTGTGGGACTTTTCTCAGTTTTTATGATCTGTTCTGGATCTTTCTGAGTCATAGTGTAAACTGTTTTATTACTCTTTTTCCAAAGTTCCATATTTCTCTCTAGAATGATTGAATTACTTCACAACTTCATCAGTAAGGCATTAATATCGCAATCCTGCTACAACTTCTCCAACATTTATAATTTTCCCTTTTTGTCACCTCAGTCGACTTGGCAGGTGTGAGGTCTGGCAAAAATCTTAACAGCAAAGACTTTTAAAAAAAGCATTCCTGTAAATGTCACAGAACAATCTATGGCCTTTACCTTTATACATATTAGCAATGTAAGCATCCTTGTATTCCTGGGGGATAATCTCTTACTGCCTTATAAACTGAAAATTTTCAGTCAACTTTTGAAGGAGCATTGATAGTCCCACACTGTAAATTTCTGCTTAAAAGGATCAGGTGCTTTGCCAAAAAAAAATGGATTTAATGGCATTCATTGGAGATTCAGCTAGGTGTGAAGTCACTTCAATTTAACATAAATGGTCAATGTATTCTTTGATTGAGGAAAGCCAGTTAAGAATGCCGTGGAAGCTTTCAACCCATCTCTCAAGGACCTTGTCTACATCATTATTCAATGTGGCTCCATCATCACCGAATAGTTGAGATGCACCATATGGCTATGGACCATAAATACTCTTTAGGGCATTATAAAGGCACTCTGAATTGTTACTATCTGCATGAAGCTGAATTTCATCTACATTTTTACTGAATCAAGAATTCTGAATCTCTCTAAGCTTCAATTGTACTTCACTTTTGATGGAATTAAACATTTCCTACTTAAAAATGGATGACATAATCTGCTGGTAAATCCTGTGGAGTTACTTTTCATTCAGCATAGTCAGCCATATTTCCCTTTCATTTTCCTTAAACCAATTTTGATATTTACAGGGATTCTGACTCACGTGGGCAAATTAAGTGACCTACACTGAATATCTTAAAACTGCTCACTTCTTTTCTGCTCCATTGTTACAAATTTCCCCTAAGGTAGCAACAAACAATTTCCACTCAGAGAAAATTGTAACTATCTTCCCCAATTAATACGTGATCAAAGGATATGAACAGCTTTCAAATGAAGAAATTAAAGATATATGTGTGTGTTGTGTATGTGTGTGTAATATGAAAAAATTTACTCCAAATGATTATTAATTAGAGAAATGCAAATTAAAATAACAATGAGGTATTGCCTCACACATATCAGATTGGCCAAGATGAGGAAAAAGGGGGAAATAATCAATGTTGGAGAGGTTATGGGAGGATTGGGACATTGTTGCATTTCTGTTTGAGTTGTGAATGGATCCAACTTTCTGGAGAGCAATATGGAACTATGAATGACCAAAGAGCTATTAAACTGTTCATACCATTTGACCCAGCAATTCCAATTCTAGCTGTATATTCAAAAGGAATTATAAAAAAAGAAAAAGTCCTACATGTTCCAAAATATTCATAGCAGCTCTTTTTTGTTGTGGCAAAGAATTGGAAATTAAGGGGATGCCCATCAACTGGGAATGGCTAAACAAGTTATGACACATTAATACCATGGAGTACTATTGTTCTATAAGAAAACATAAATGATCAGACTATAGAGAAGTGTGGAATGACTTATGGGATCTGATCCTCAGTGAAGTGAGTAGAACCAAGACAACAATGTATACACCAATAGTAACATTTTAAGATGAATAGCCTTGATGGAATCAGATCTTCTCAGCAGTCCATTGAGCTAGAACTGTTTTAAACTGGATATGTTATATTGTCCCCATTCAAAAGAAGAGAAAATAAAACAAAGCAAAACTCACAAAAAAATGACCCTTTATAATCTTATGACCACTTTATAAATATTATCCCTTCTATATCTCTTTTCTTTAATCCTAATTCTTCATACCAAAAATTACTAATTGTAAATATTTTATCAAAATATGTATGTACAATGCTAACCTGACTGTTAGTTGCTGAAGGGAGAGGATTGGAAAGGGAGGGTGGAAGGAAATTTTGTAATATAAAATATATCTTTGTATATCAATTAAATAAATAAATTTAGAAAAAAAAGAAAATTCTAATCTCCTCACCTTAATTCCTCTGTTAGTCTCTTTGTCTTAGGACCAGCACTTCAGTTAATTGTGTATATTTATATTGGAGAAGATGAGTCTGTGCAAAATATTGTCTTCATCACTCTTAGATCCTCTTTGTCTCTTCTCCTTATCATTTCAGGGTCCTTTAAATGCCAATGTTTACTGCAAGAGTCCTTAAAGGAAGCTGAACACTATTTAGGTAAAAGGAAGACAGTATCTTTGAAGAGAAGGTCATGAGATGTACTAGTCTTCAGTGGAATTGGTTCATTGTTGTTGCTAACTTCCAATTCGATTATTCACCAGAATTCCCTGCCCTGCCTCATAGATTGAGTTTATTTTAACATTAAAATCACCCAGAATTATAAACTTGTTTTCTTTTGTAGCATTGATAAAAAGGCTCTCTAGGTATTCATAATTTTTAATAACTTCATTATGATTTATCACAGTGGGAACAAAGTCATGGTTGATAGTGGCAATGCATTTTCTTTCAAATATAACTTTCACTGTTACTACTCGGTTAGTTACATTTTTTGGTAGGCATTCCAATTTGTTAACTAGATTAGTTTTTATTTCAAAAACCTACCACAACTTCACAGTGATCCCCTTCATGAAATGACCTCAGAAAAACATGTACCCAGTTCTGATTTCAATAATCTGGACTGCATTTGTCAGCTCTATTTTCCTCACATCTTTTCTTTGGATTTAATACCTTCTATATTTTCTTGCAACAAGAGCTCTTAATCTTTCAGGTTTGTTGGATCTTGTATTATCTATGGATGTGCACGCATTCCATGCACTGATGCTGAGTGGAATCTTCTTTGAAGAAGTTTTTGAACATTTTTTATTCTTTTGACCACAGAATAGAATCTCTGTCTACCATGGTAATCAGGCCAGGTTTGGGAAAGCAGTCAGATTGAGATAGGAATGGTAAAGTACTTTCATAAGGGTATAACAATGCTGAATTTAGAGGAAGAAGGCCTGTATTAGAATTCAGGACTGCAACTTCCATGGACCTTACTCCTACTTACATTATAGTTTCAGTTTTTTTACTAGTTAACCCAACCTAAATTTGTTATCTTACAATTCTATGATTTATAATCTCACTTTGTCTTTAAAACATTCTTTTTTTGGGGGGGGAAGAAAAAAAATTGTGCTTTAGACTATATTCACATACCATCAGCTCAGTCTTTGGGATGGATAACATTTTTTATCAAAATTACCCAAGAGAAATACTTTATTTTTCCCTCAACTGCTATTAATAGTTTTATTTCCCTCCATTCTAGTCCTCCCCAATATCATGTATTCTATTCTCTTGGTCCTTTCTGTCCCTCCTTAAGTGTGCATTGTATTTGATTACCCTCTGCATATATATATATATATATATATATATATATATGTATGTATGTATATATATATACATATATATATGTGTGTGTATGTATATATATGTGTGTGTGTGTATACACACACACACACACACACACACACACATATATATATATATATATATACATATATATATGTATATGAAAGTCCCCTCTTATATTTTATCTATAAATGTTCCTTCTAAATGCCCTAATAAATAATAAGGTTCATATGAGTTGCCAATGTCATCTTCCCAAGCAGGAATACAGTCAGTTCAACATCATTAAATACCTCATAGTTTACCCTCCTTGTCCACCCTTTCAATGCTTCACCTGAGTCCTGCATTTAAAGATAAAACTTTCTGGTCAGCTCTGGTCATTTCCACAGACAAGTTTGAAAGACCCCTGTTTCACTGAATGTCCATTTTTATTTTGAAAGAGTATGTCCTGCTTTGCCAGGTAGTTGATTTTCAACTGCAATCCAACAAATTTTGCCTTCCATAATATCATATTCCAAGATTTATGAGCCCTTACAGTAGAAACTGTTAAATCTTGTATTACTCTGGCTGTAGTTCCCACTATTTGAATTGTTTCTTTCTGTCTGTTTGTAATATTTTCTACTTGGCTTGAGAGTTCTTAAATTTGACTTTACTATTTCTGGGAATTTTTGTTTTTGGATCACTTTCATGATGTGGTAGATGGATTCTTTCAATTTCTATTTCACTCTCTGCTTCTATGATTTCCAGGCAATTTTGTTGGATTATTTCTTGAAAAAGAAAGTCTAGACTCTTTTCCTGGTCATGATTTCCAGGTAGTCTAATAATTTAAAAATTATTTCTTCTGGGTCTGTCTTCCAGACCAGTTTTTTTCCAATTAGTTATTTCACATTTTCTGCTAATTTTTCTTTCTTTTGGTTTTGTTTTTTTTTTGTTTCTTGATTTCTCACAAATGCACCAGCTTCCTTTACTCTGTTTTACATTTGAAGAAATTATTTTTCCAGACAGTTATTGCATCTTCATTTCCAATTGAACAATTCTGCTTTTTTAAGGCATTCTTCCCTTCATTGTTCTTGTGGACTGATTTTTCCATTTAAACTAAATTGGTTTTTAGGTATTCTTTTTTTAAATCTTTTGCTCCATCTCTTTCACAAACTGTTGATTTGGTTTTCATGATTATGCTGCATAGTTCTCATTTCTCTTTCCAGTTTTTCCTCTACGTCCCTCAGTTGATGTTCAAAATTTGTTTTGAACTCTCCCATAACCAGAGACCAATACATAATTTTCTTGGAGACTTTAGATACAATAGCTGTGATTTTGGTTTTATTATGTGTGTGTATTTTGAAGCTTCATTGGAATGAAGAATTGTTCTTCTTTTTATTGATCATTTCCCCAGTCTATAACTTGAGCTTAAGTCTTTGTTAATCTGAAACTCTGCTTTCAGGGTGAAGGAAGCACTGCTCTAAGCTATTGAGGATTTTACAACTGTTTTTAGGGAAACCTTACCAGGCATTCCTTCAATTTCTTATGAGAGGTTCTGACTTTTCGCCTGGCCTGTATTCTGCTCTATGGGCACATACACTCCCTTTCCCTCATTCCTCTATAGCAGCAAAATCTCATTTGCCTGAAACTGGGGACTAGATGGCAGCCTCGGTATGAGAAAATGCAAAGTCACAAAATCTGGAAGCACCTGTCAGCAGGATGGAACCCTAGGCTTACTCTTGGTCTTTGGGGGCTGAATCTATGCTCAGGTCTGCTCTAGATTGGGCTTCTCTCTCTTTCTGGTGTGGCAGAATTTTCCTTGGCAATCTCTGGACTGAGAGGTCTGGAAATTGCCCTTTCTTCCACCAAAATGCTGTACCTGGATTCCAGGAAGCCTGGAATTGGTTTATTACAACATGGCTGGTGTGATCCAGTCTGTGCTGTATAACAAGTGCCTTTCCCATGGATCTTCCAAATTGTCTTGGATTGGGAAATTACTACAATCAATATTTTTTGTGAGTTCTGCTGCTCTAGAATTTAATTAGAATCATTATTTAAAGGCACTTGGATTATTCTGGGGGTAGAACTTATGGAAATTCCTGCCTCTACTTCATCATCTTGGCTTTGACCCTCAAATATCCTTAATAATAGTGATAATAAGAATAAAACATTTTATAACCATTTGTTATTTGCAAAGTATTTTATAAATATAATTTTATTTTTTCTTTATAGCAAACCTGAAATATAAAAACTATTATTATCTTATTATCACCCCCTATTTCACAAATAAGTGAAAAGACAGAATTCAAGTAGGTTTAAAGCATCACACAGCTATTGAATTTTAAATTGTATTTGATGTTTTCTGTTTGGTAAACATTTTATTAATTATACCTTCATACTATCTTTAGTTATATAATTATTCATTTAAACTTCAACATTAGCACTAAAAAAAGAATTTCTCCTGGTCTCAAAGATTTCATAATTCCATTGGGAGAAATGAATCACCAAAAATGACAGTGACTTTTTCCAAGTTTAGAAGTAACAAATGAAATTGTGGCATTTATATTTATCTAGTTCTCTATTTACATTATTAGAAAGTGTCTTTTACTTATTTGCTGTTCAGTAATTTTATGGCAATACTACCAATACCTGAATCTAGCAGTCAAACATAAAAACAAAAGAAGCATGAAAAAAGCAACCATCACACGACAAAACAGATCAAAAACTCTTATTAACATTTTTTATAACACTCTTAGCTGGAATAAACGATCCCACTCAGTTTTAACATGTGCTTCCAAACAGTTCCTTTTTGGGGTAATAACACTTTTTTTCCCTTTCATTTTCTTGCCTTAACAACTGTTGGTCATTTTTCATCAACTATTCATCAAGGAACAACTGTTACTTTAGAACACAGTGTATTCATGTTAAAAGTGTGACTGATGCTCACTTCTGTTTAGTTCTCCTTATAAACTTTCTATTCAATGCAGTTCAGAAAGACAAATGGTCTTAGATGTTTTGAAAAGTTGCCCAAATGCTAAGTATAAGGGATTATCTTAGTATTTTAATATTGTGTTCAGGAAAAGAAAAAAATTAATGCCACAATTAAAGGGTTTTAATTTCAAAATTTCATTCTTGGTTGCTGACTTTCGTAAACATTTTTTCAATACGTCATAACAGCACAGGAGACATGAATATAATTGAAAATTATTAAGTATAAACAGGTAAATTATTTAGTAATGAAATCAATATGATTCTCTGGTTGCAAACCTACCTAAAACAGATGCCAAGGATATTTTTTTATTAATATCCTGTAAAATTATACTTTGTTACCTTATTGGATGCATAAATTTTGGGGTTGAGATTTATCAATACTGTCTCAGTCTATAAACTTATTTCATCATATCTTTCTTTACAGTCTTCACCTAGTTCCCCCCAAAGAACCATCTAATGTACTGAATATTTTTCTATATTTTTATTTTGTTTTAATATCCAAGAAATGCTTATGAATCACTCTGGATATCTGTCTGCTGACATTCTCATTATATGTTAACCCCACTTAATTTGGAGTCACATTGTATTGAATCACAGAATTTAAAGATCAATGAGAGACATCAGTCAGTAATCAACATATTAAATCTACTTGTTTAAAAAAGTCCTTTCCTAAAAATTCCTGAAAACTTGTAACCTATCTTTAGATTAATATCACTAAGGATGGTCATAAAAATTAAATGTCACAGCAAAGCATTTTGGGGCAGGAACAAAGGATTGATTAACTCAAACTACCACTACCTTGACTACCACCTTATATAAAAAGCTATGTAGAAAGATCATGGTGGAGAAGAAGAGTCCTGAGAATAGTATTAACCACAGACGACTAGTTGCAGTTGTTATTGCATTGTGACATCATAGAGGAGAAAAATATTTGTGGAAAATGAGAATGTAATTATTGTAAACAACAGCACCAAAGACCAAATAAAAGCCACTGACAGTCACATAAGATCAAGAATCTCCTGGAATAGTCATAATCCTTCCACAAAGATGAATGGACATAGACTTAAGGAGCATAACCAAATGGGTGGAGTGAAACTTCCATGATGTCAAAACTTTTCCATATAAACATTAAATGCAACCTCCATACAGATATTAAAGCTACAAATTGAGGGAGAGAGAGAGAGAGAGAGAGAGAGAGAGAGAGAGAGAGAGAGGTACTCAACCTCAGACATCATGAAGAATCTTCAGTGAAGGTCTGTCTCTATTCAGGAAAAGACGCGAAGGATAGGAAGGCTAGGTAGGAGAATGGGCAAGGCAGTGGGAGGCTTTTTGCCACAGCTCAGTTCAGGCAAAATCCTGGTACTTAGACAGCAGCCCAGGTCTCAACAGTGAAGTGGCAAAACCTAGCTCAACTAGATAGTAGGCCAACAGGGCAGATCGTAACATCAGGACAAGTCTGAACAAAGGAAACAATTCTAGAAACAGACAGGACTGAGTAGGGAACAAACCACTGCATAGGAAAAGCCTGGGAATAAAGGAGGAAAAAGTCTCTGCATTCCCAATGCTTGGGTTGAATAGGAAACACTCAAGGCAAGCCATAACTGAGGAACCAGAAAACAGACTAATCACAAAAACCTCAGGACTACCTCAAATTTCAAAAATGAACAAAAAACAAAAAGAACACTCTATTAGAGATTATAGAGTTGAAGTATCATAAGAAGCAAAATAAATTACCTAAAAAGGAAGACTCAAAAGAGTGTATAATTGAACTCAAATCCAAAATGTCATGGAAGAGCTTATAAAAGATTTTAAAAATAAAAAAAGAATTAAAAAATGGAAAAAGGAAATAAGAGCCATGAAAGAGAATTATGAAAATATTGATAAAAGAAACCATAAACATTAAACTAAAATGATTAACAAAAAAATGATATACCTCATAACAAAATAAAATCAGCAAACTGAAAAAGAAATTCAACTCATCAAAAAGTAAAATTAACTACCTTAGAAACAAACCCAAAACCCCAACGCATATAAAAGTAAAATTAGCCAAATGGAAAAGGAAACACAAAATCTAACTGAAGAGAAAACCCTAAAAATTAGAATTGGGCAAATAGAAATTAATGACTTTATGAGGCATAAAGATTCCATAAAAGAAAAAAAAATTAAACGACTGAAAAATTGGCAAAAAAAGATAAATTAACACTTAGGATAAAAAAGATCACCAGGAAAATAATCTGTCTTTAAGATGATATCAAAAAAGTATCTGGAAAATGTCTTTCAGGAGATTTTCTTGGAAAATTGTTCTTAAATATAAGATCAAGAAGATAAAATTGACCTTGAAAGAATACACAGAGCATCTCCAGAAAGATGCCCCCAGGATAAAAACTCCAAAAATAATCATAGCAAAATTCCAAAAAATTCTCAACTAAAATAGAACATAAAGCATGCAGTCAAAAACAACTCATTAAAATGTAAAGGATTCACAAGCAGAACTACTTTGGGTTTATCAGCTTTGGCATTAATGTATCATAGGGTCTAGAATATGACATTTTAGAGAGCAAGGGACTTTGGATGTCATGTAAGAATTAAATATTCTAGAAAATACAATGTATGCTGTGAGGGAAAATGATAGATTTTAAGTGAAATGGAGGAATTCTATAATTTTCTGTTAAAAGTACAGTAGTGAACAGAAAATTTGATCTTCAAAAACAAGACTGAAGGAATTCATAAAAAGTAAATGGAAAGAGAAAAAATACTAGTAAAGAACATTAAACTGTATGCATTTCCTCCAAGGGAAGATAACACTTGTAAATCTTGAGAAATATAATTTTCTTAAAATAATTAAGGCCTTGAATATATTTGCAGTGATTATAATTAAAAGATATGGATATCCATGAGAAAGGAAGTGATGTTGATTATGTGGGTGTTATTTCCTATAGAGTCAGGAAGGAGAGTATTTAGAAATTCTATACATCTAGTTAAACAATGAAGTGTCATTACTTTACTAAATACTTTAGTTAGAAAGGGATAGAGGGTGTGAGTGTACTTAGAAGGGTTAAAGGTAAATAGATCAGGAAGTGAGTATGTCTTAATCTATGCTTTAGTTAAGAAGGAACGTAGTGATTTTATTGGAGTGCTAAAGGGACCTAGGGATATAATGTAGCCAATACTTTGCTTGAGGAGGGTAGTAAGGATATTGTTGGAGTACTATAGAGAAAGAGGGAGAGAAGGTATTGAGAGGGTCTGGACATGAAAGTATCATAAAGAAACATAACTTTACTTGAAGCTTTGACATTCATCTAAATTCCCTTTACTAAGGAGCATAGCAAAACAATAAAAATGAACAACAAACCTAAAACAGTGCTAACCATATAAAGCTACTATGCAGATAGAGATGATAAAAATGCCATCTCAGAATTTAGTGACATATTAACAACATGAGAGGTCTCAAAGGAGTTTTTGATTTGGACTTAAATGCAAGACATCATAGACAAGCTAAAAAGGAGTAGAAATAGAAAAGTAGAAAAAAGCAAATAAGAGCCATGCAAGGAAATTATGAAAAAATTAACCAAAAACTCAAGACATTTAGAAGTAAAACTAAGCAACCAGAAAAAGAATGTAGTCTTCAAACAATAAAATTGATGTACTGGAAAAGAAAGGCAGCTTCTCTAATGCCAAATTGACCAACTGGAAAGGGAATACAACTCAGCAAAAGTAAAATTAAATAAGTGGAAAAGGAAACAAAACAGGTTAGCATACATATACCCAGTTCTATAGCATCCAAATTATTAGATAAAATAAAATCTAATTAAATTGTACAAATGAATCTATGAGACACGAATATTCCATCAAACAAAATGAAAAGACTGAAGAAATTTGAAGAAAATATAAAGTACATTTTAGAAAAATCAAAGGAACTAGAAAACCAGCCAAATCATTATTCTTCCAGAAAACATGGATCAAAGAATAAAGGCTGGAAAATATCTTTCAGGAATTTATCAGGGAAAACAGTTCCCTTAAACTAGATCAAGAAGACAAAGAACTTCTTGAAATAATACACACAACACCTCCAGGATGAGCGCCCAAGCTGAAAACTCGATGGACTTTCATAGCCAAATGCCAGAATTCTCAATTATAGGAGAAAATAATGCAAGCTGATAAAAAAGGAAGGAATTTAAAAACTAAGAAAGTACAATCAGAATTATGAAGGACTCATCATCTTCAACACTAAAGGATTACATGACCTGGAATATGATAGAAATGAAACCTCAGAAGAAGAAAGATACATTATTTAAAAAGGAAGACTGAGAAGCAACTTGGATTACAACAAGATATTAATACCTTGAAAAATTCAGCATATTCTGTCCCAGGACAAGATGGAGGAAATGGGAAATGGGGTAGTTCCAAAATTTCCTGATTAAAAAAGCACTAAAATGAAAAGAGAAATTGATTTTCAATTACAAGATTCAAGACATACATAAAAAGGCAAACAGAAAGGGGGAAAATGTTACTCAAGATTATTAAATAATATACAACCCTAGAGAGGAAGAAAACGTTTGTAAATCTTGAGAATTATTTTTCTCTTAGGATAGTTAATAGGTTGAATGTTTTACCCAAATTTCAGTGGGCCTGACTATGATTTATAAGAGTAATATGAACCCAGAATATTCTACCACAGGCCATGAAGAAATGGCCCAGGTGAACACTTGGGCTACTTATTTTTTTTTAGGTTTTTTGTAAGGCAAACGGGGTTAAGTGGCTTGCCCAAGGCCACACAGCTACGTAATTATCAAGTGTGTGAGACTGGATTTGAACCCAGGTACTCCTGACACCAGGGCCAGTGCTTTATCCAGTACTGCTTCCTAGCCACCCCTGGACTGCTTATTCTAAAGGTATACATCTCAAATTTCTTTTGACCTTACTTTAATTTGGCCTTACTTGCAGAGCTCAGAACTTTCCTTATTGACAATTCCCTCTACTGAATGGTCCTTTGCAAGCGTTGCATGACTTCCAAACATTTGTAAAGTTCTTAAGTGAGACATTGGGTTACCTTAATTGTATGCCAAACAATTGGCAAACAAATTCAAATGGATGAATATTTAGAAAAAATATAAACTACTCCAACTGGAGAGGAAAAATTTGTTAAACAAACACATTTCAGAAAAAAATGAAAAAAACATCAATAAACACCCTAAGAAAAAAGTTCCCAGGTCCAGTCATACTTACAAGTGAATTCTAATAAACATTTATGAACTAAAAAAATTCTTCACTATTAAAAAATAGGAAAAAATGTTTCTGCCAAATTCCATTTATGACACCAATATGGTATTGCTATCTAAACCAGGAAGAGTCAAATTAGACAAGGAAATTTATAGACCAATCTGCTGAATGAATATTGATTCAAAAATCATATATACAATTTTATCAAAAATATTAAAGCAAATTAATATTAGGAAAATACATCATGATCATGTAAAATTTATACCAAGTAAGCAGCAATGGTTCAATATGTAAAGACACAAAAAATTGAACATATTAATAGCAAAACCAATAGAAATTATACAATTATTTCACTAGATGCTAAATAAATCATTTTGAAAAATAAATAAGATCCTATTAAAAACACTAAAAGTATAGGAATAAATGAAGTTTTACCTAAAATAATAAGCAGCATCGATCTAAAATCATCACCAAATATTATATGCAATGGGGTAAAATAGGAGCATTTCCAGTAAGATCAGGGCTAAACAAGGGTGCCCATTATCATCATTACTATTCAATATATTATTTAAAATGTTAGCTTTAACTAAAAGAGAATAAGAATATAAATTGGCTATGAGGAAACAAAACTTTCATTCTTTGCAGATGATGCTATGGTATACTTTGAGAATCCTAGAAAAACATCTAAAAAATCCTTCTTGAAAGTGTTAAGATGTATAAATTGGCATAAATCATCAGCATTTCTATATGTGAACAATAATACTGAAGGCTGAGAGATAGCAATATTCCATTTAATTATCTGCAGAAAACAAAAAGTTTGGGAATCTACATTCCAGAACAAACCCATAAACTATATGAACTCAGTTACAAAACAATTTTCACACAAATAGAGTCATGTCTAAACAATTGGAAAAATGTCAATTTTTAACGGTTAGGCTGAGTTAATATAATAAAAAGGGGGGCAGAGCCAAAATGTGACAGGAGAGGATTTTTTTTTTGAGATGTTCTCTCTCCAATATTACCAAACTTATAAACTAAGGACTCTAATTGAATTTTCGAGTGACAGAACCCACACAGGGATCCAGTGAGGCTGTTCTCCAGTGCAAGGTAACCTGGAAAAGAGCAGGAAGGCTTTACTCCATGGGGTTAGAGGGGTGGCCAACAGAGTGAAGGAACTTAAGCCTCCCAGAGGCAGCCAGGGTATTGGGAGCCACAGCTCAAGGAAGCCAGGGCAGTTCCCTGATCTACATCCTGGGAAGCACTGAGCACCACTTGGGGGATCAGCAGGGGACTTATGCCAGAGTGAACATGTGAAGTCCAGCCCTCAGGGCACTCAGCAAGCCCCATAGCATTGGCTGCCCAGATGCAGGAACTGGAAGCAGCTGGAGCCCATAAGCAGGATAACTCAGGCTTGAGTGCTCAGCCTAGGTAGGGGAGTGGAGAGAGACTGCCGAGGTCTGTGCACTGTGCCTGGAAGAAGACACTGGGGCTCTGACCACATTCAGATGGTGATCACAGTCTAGGCCCCCCATAGAACAACAGCCCCCACCTCCACCTCAGCCCCGTGGCAGAGGGGTTCACTTGTGGACATTCACAGACCAGTAGGGAGGACAGAGCTTCACACATGGAGATCCTTGTGGGGGGAGGTGTCCCAATGACACTCAAATGCTCAGGAAGCACCCCAAATCCAGCTACAGGCTAGAAAAATGTGCAAGTAGAGAAAAGAGAGGAACACCACTGAGAAATACTTTGTCTATGATCCCCAAAAGGATCAAAATATTCAATCTGAAGATGAGGAAGTCCAAGGCCCTGCATCTAAAGACTCCAAGAAAAATAGAAATTGGGCTCAGGCTATGACAGAGCTCAAAAAAACTTTGAAAATTAAATGAGGGAGATAGAAGAAAAATAGGTAGGAAAAACATGAAAAAGAAGTCAACAGCTTAGTCAAGGAGATCCAAAAACATGCTGAAGAAAATAACATGAATAAAACCAGCATAAGTCAAATGGATAAAGCAGTTCAAAAAGTTATTGAGGAGAAGAATACTTCAAAAAGCAAAACTGGCCTGATGGAAATAGAGATAAGAAAAGCTCTCTGAGGAAAACAAATGCTTAAGAGGTAGAACGGAACTGAGAGAAGAAGCTGATTTTAAGAGAAATCAAGATACAATACTTCAAAACCAAAAAGAATGAAAAATTAGCAGAACAATGTGAAATATCTCATTGAAAAAACAACTGATATGGAAAACAGATTCAGGAAAAATTATTTTAAAATTATTGTAATACCTGGAAGTCATGATCAGGAAAAGAGGCTTGACATCATTTTCAAAGAATTCCTACAGGAAAATTGCCCTCATATCCTAGAAGCAGAGGGCAAAATAGAAATTGAGAGAATCCACATATCTCCCCAAGAAAGAGATCCAGAAAAACACCCCCAGGAATATTATAGCTAAATTACAGAACTCACAAGTCAAAGAGAAAATATTACAAGCAGCCAGAAGGACACAAATCAAATATCTTGAAGCTGCAGTCAGGATCACATAGGGCTTAGCAGCAACTACATTAAAAGCTCATAGGGCTTATAATATAATAATCCAGCAGGCAAAAGTGCTCACAATGCAACCAAGAATCAGCTACCCAGCAAAACAGAATGTCCTCTTCCAGGGAAAAAGATGGACTTTCAATGAAGAAGGGGAATTTCAAATGTTCCTGTTGGAATGGCCAGAGCTGAACAGAAAGTTTGATCTTCAAATACATGACTCAGGTGAAGCATAGAGAGTAGAGGAGAAGGAGAAACTATAATGGACTTAATGATGATGAACTACATGTATTCCTGCATAGAAAAATGATACTGATAATACTCATATGAACCTTCTCTTTTAATAGAGCAGGTAGAAGGAGCATTTAGAGATGAAGCACAGGAGAGATCTGAATTTGAAGACAAAATATAGTGTAAAAATGGAGTCAATGGCTTAAAGGAAAATGTAATGGGAGTAAGAGAAAGGAGAGGCGGAATAGGCTAAGATATTTCATATAATAAGATTTTTTTATTACAATGAGCTATTGCAATAATATGGAATGGGGAAAGTCAAGGGCAAATGAGGGTACCTTTGCTCTAATCAGAGGTGGCTAGGAGAGGAAACAGCATATATACACAATGGGGTATAGATTTGTAGAGTAAGAAGGAGAGAAGGGGAACAGTGGTAAGGTGGGATGTGAGTGATGGAGGAGAGGATGGACCATGGGGGGAGAGTGGTCACATGTAACATATTTTCTTTTTTACTTCTCACAAGGGACTGGGATAGGATATCCTGTTCGGGACCATAAGGCTATGTGGATGCTGGGCTTAAGTGATGGTATGTGGGCTTGGGGCCTTTTGGTCCTAGGGCTGGAGATCTCTCTGCTGTACCACTCAGCTACCCTAAAGATCATTTAAGAAGAGGGACAGAGTGAAAGGAGAGAGAAAATGTAATATATGGTAATGGCAAAGTACAAATGGAGGGAGTTGCCATCAGCAATGTCAATGGTGGAAAAAATATGGAAGTAGATTTTATGATGGACTTATAAAGAATGTGATATACCTATGACAGAGCTGGAGGTGTTGAAACACAGATGGAAGCACATTTATTATTATTATTATTATTATTATTATTTTTATTATTATTTTGGGGGCACTTTGCAGGACAAATATGGCTGGGTGGCTTGCCTGTGGCTGCACAGCTGGGTGATGGTTGGGTGTCTGAGGCAGAAATTGGCCCAGATGCTCCTAGCTCCAGGACCAGTGCTCTGTCTGCTGTGCCACCTGGCTGCCACTACTACTACTACTACTACTACTACTACTACTACTATTATTATTATTATTATTACTATTATTATTATTATTATCATATTATTTTATTTTGCATCATTTTTGTTTTTTGCAGGGCAATGGGGTCAGTGTGGCTTGTGCAGGGTGGCACAGGGTGGGTGATTGTTGGGTGGCTGGGGCCAGATTTGGGCTCAGAAGCTGGTGGCTCCAGGGCCAGCGCTCCATCCACTGCTCCACCTGGTTGCACTTATTATTATTAATATTGCTATTATTAGTAGTATTTTATTTTTTAACCTTAAATTTTTTTCTCTTTCCTTTACTTTATAGCTCATGGGGGTCTATATTTTTTGGGGGGAGCATATTATGTTTACTCTTGAACAAGAATATTTTAATAACATATAAAAAACATCATTTGTACAAAAATAAGAATAATTCATTAAAGATATATAATAAAAAAGAAAGATTTGCCCAAATTTAATTATTTATTCAAGTGTCATACGAATCAAACACACAAAGAACTATTTTAAACAAAGAAATAAAATTTATTAAAAAAATTGAAATGGAACAAAAATAGGTCAAGAATATCAAGTGAAATGATGAAAAAAGGAAAGTAAAGGAATATGGCCTAGCTTTATCACATTTAAAACTATACTTTAAAATAGTAGTCATTGAAACTGATTGGTCCTCATTAAGAAAGAGAGGAATGGAAGGGTAAATTAGGATAGGTACAAAAGAAAGATTTGTAAATGATTATGGTAATATATAATTTGATAAACCCAAAGGCATTTGTTTCTAGAATTAGAACTCACCATTGAACAGAAATTATTGGGAAAAGTGCTGTCTGGATTGAATGGAAAACAGAAAGTTGGAAATAATTTTCACTGTTAGGGGATCTGATAACAATATCATTTCTAAAATATATGAAAATTGAATCAAATGTATAATGTTTCAAATCATTACCAAGTTAGTAAATGGTCAAAGGTTATTAAAGAGCAGTTCAAAAATTATATATATATATATATATATATATATATATATATATATATATATATATATATGCTCCAAACCATTACTGATAAGAGAGATATAAATTAAAACCACTCTGAAGTATCACTTCACATCACTGAGATATGGTAAAATGACACAAAATGAAAATGATCAATTTTAGAGAGATTGTGATAGGATTGGGTAATTAGTACACTGTTGGTAGAGTGATGAATTAATACAACCATTTTGGAAAGCAACATGAAATTATGCCCAAAGAGCATCAAAACTGACAATACCATTTATATTCAGAGAAAGAATTGTGGAGTTCGAACAAAGACCAATACTATTCCTTTTAATTTAGGAAAAAACCTGGTATCTCTTTGTCTGATCTTGCTATCTCTTATACTTTATATTTTTTCCTTAAGGATAAGATTTCTCTCTCACCACATTCAATTTGGATAAATGTACAGCATTGAAACAATGTAAAGCCTGGCAAATTGACTTCTGTATGGGGTGGGGGAGGAAAGCAAGATTTGGGGGAAATTGAAAAACTCAAAATAAATAAAATTTGTATGTCCATCAAAAAAATGAGAACAGTGTCACACACACACACACACACACACACACACACACACACACACACACACTGAACATACCCTTTGACCCAATAGTATCAAAATGATTCTATATCCAGAAGAAATCATAAAAATGGAAAAATGTCTCACATGTACTAACATATTTTGGCAGATCTTTCTGTGATGGGAAATTGAAGGGATACCCAATTGCAGAATGATTGAGAAAATTTTGGTGTGTAAATGTTATGAAGCAATATTTTAAAATAAATCCATGAAAGGTTGGACTGTAAGGAAATATGAAATGAAGTGCATAAATTGATAATTAGCAAAGGGAGCAGACTGAAGATTGCATTGCACACATTAAAAACAAATTTGAGTTGATCAGTTTTGATGGATGCAGCTCCTCTCTGTAGTTCAGAGAACTAGTACAACTCTGGAGTATGTGTTATGGACAACCGTATCCATATACAGATGGAATGGGTAAAAAGCAAAATGAAAGACAAAAACAACTATGAAGTCTGACTGAGAATTTTAGTCACTTTTTTATTTTTTTATTTTTTATGTTTTTTTTGTTCACTTTTTTAAAAAAATTTCCCTTCCAGCGAAGGTGATGGAAAGAAGACAGGCGCAGTACTAAAGTCTCCTGGTCCCCCCCCCCCCGCCTAAGAAATAATGTGAAAAGAAGTTCTTAATAGAAATTCTATTGGCAAAACCTAGAAAGAAAAGCTAGAGGAACAGCTACCAACAAGACCTCTCTCAGGGAACTGTGGGTGAAATGGGAGTGGAGAGCAGAGAGTCAGCCCAGGGTCAGCGTCATAGTGGAGCTAGAGGTACCACCTTAGCTGCAGAGGATTTGGCTGTGGGAACTGTGGGGTCAAAGACCAACTTGGCTGTGGAGTCTTTGGATTTGGGAGCAGAGGTCTGAGGAGTTTCAGTGAGGCTGGAAGACGAGTTCCAGCATAGAGAGTTGCAAAGAGAGGCTCAATATCAATCCACCCAGCTTGAAGTCATGAATTTGTTACTATCCATTGAGACCTCTACCAAGGAAAAACACAATAACAGTCCCCCCCAAACTCCAGGCTCAGTTGTGGACAGTTGAGTTCCCTTAGCTGCATAAGGAGATTAATTACTTCATCCCAAGGTGCAATACACATTTTTCAAGGACAACAATGCCCAATATGCCACCTCCAGGCCTAGAGAGGGTGTCCCAAATTAAAGTCACCGACACTCCAGAGAAAGTATCAGGCACCCCTTTCTAGTTGGCTGATTTTGAATTATTAAGCCGAGTGAACAAAACCTAAAGCAGACCCCTAGTGGCCGGACCACTTGGAGTCATAACCCAGTGAGCAAAGCCTCTAGGGTTTTCAAAACCAAACCTCAATGAGCCAGCCGCTCCACCAACACAAGATCCTGGAAAATGAAGAAAGGCCAGATAATATGGGAGGGGCATTGAAAACTTCTTTGAAGAAAAAGATCCAAACCCAGAGAGCTCTAGAACTTCTGATTTTTAAGAAAGATTCTATTTATTTTGAGATTTACATTCCCCCCCTCATTCTTGCATCCTTCCCCCCACTTCCCACAGAAGGCATTCAGTTAATTTTTACATTGTTTCTATGGTATATATTGATCTCAGTTGACTGTGATAAGAGAGAAATCATCTCCTTAAGGAAGAAAAATAAAGTATAAAAGATAGCAAAATTACATAATAAGCTAACTTTGCTTTTACTAAATTGAAGCTAATAGTCTTTGGTCTCTGTTCAACATCCACAATTCTTTCTCTGACTACAGATGGTTTTGTTCATTCCAGATAGTCCAAAGTTTTCCCTAGTTGTTGCACAGATAGAATGAGCAAATACATCAAGGTTGATCATCACCCCTATGTTGCTGTTAGCATGTACAATTTATCTTTTGCTTCTGCTTGACATCTAGCAAACCTGAGGACAGCATGAATTTGTCTCCAGTCCAGAAAGATTCCCTTGAAGAAATCAAGAGGAAGTTTAAAAATCAATAGGAAAATTTGGGAACAGAAACTCAAGAGAAAATTGACACCTTACAAGAGAAAATTAACATCTTGAAACAAGAAAAAAAAATCTTTGGAAAATACAATTGGACAAGTACAGAAAGAAAATAATTCTCTGAAATCCTCAATTAGGCAAATACAAAAATGAAATAATTCTCTCAAAACTACAATTGGGCAAATGGAAAACTCCTTTAAAAATAGAATTGAACAGTTGGAAAAGGAATTGCAAAAGGTAAATGAAGACAATTCTCTATAAAAAAGAGTGAAATCTGTGGAAACTAAGGACTTCATGAGGCAACAGGAATCAATTAAACAAAAGCAAAAAAATTGAAAAAAAGAAGAAAATGTAAAATATTACAATGGCAAAACCATTGTCCTCAACAATAGAACCAGAAGAGACAACATAAGAATCAGTGGGCTTCTGAAAAATTAAAGAGAACAAAAATCTGGACTTAAAATTGCAGGATTTAATGATGAAAACCTGCCTTGATATCATGGAACCAGTGGGCAAAATAGTTATTGAAAGAATATATCGATCCCCACGAGAAACACATCCCAAAATGAAAACACCAAGGAATATTGTGACCAGATTTCACAACTATCAGATAAAGGAGTAAATCCTGCAAGCAGACAGAAAGAAACATTTTAGATACCCAGGAGTCACAGGAAGATTACTCCTTTCAGTTATAGATTGATCTCAGTTGAATGTGTTGAGAGAGAAATCACCTTCCTTAAGGAGGATGTATGACTACATCAATATTAAGGGAATGAAGGGGCTAGAATGCAATACTTGCAAGAGCAAGGCAACTTGGAATGCAGCCAAAAATCCATTATCTTGTAAAACTGAATGTTTTATTCCAGGGGAAAGGATGGACATTTAACAAAATAGAGACTTCCAACTTTTCCTGAGGCAAAAACCAGAAATAAGTAGAAAATTTGACATCAAAGAGGAGAGACAAGAGACACATGAAAATGTGAAAAAAAAAGGTAAAGGCAAAAGTTTTGCTATACATTAGGATGAAACTGGCTATGTCCCACCTGGGAAAAAGAAACCCCTACTTCTCAAGAATTTTAAATCTATTAGAAAGAATCTTTTTAGCCAGAAGTGATGGACATGCATGACTTATGCATGACTCTGATAGAATGATTTAAATACAATATCTCCTTAAAAAGGTGAGTCAGTAAAGAGATGGGAGCATGGAGGAGATGGAATGTGGTGAGTCACATTACATAAAGAAGTACAAAAGATCTATTGAAATAGAGGGGGGGGAAAGGAGATGAGAACCACTTAAATATTACTATCATCACACTCAGTTAAGGTGAAAAACTTATCTTACCTTTAAAATTTTAAAAGGAGGCGGGGGAAAGGAGAGGAAAAGAAGAACTAACAAAAGGAAGAAGGGACAAAGGGAAAGGGGAAATAAAGGGGAGGGGTTGAATAAGAGAGGACAGACACTCTGAAGGTGGTGATATTCAGAAACAACATACTGGGAATATGTATGAAGTGAAAAAAGGGGGAAATATAAACAGAGGGAAGATAGCATGGAGGGAAACAGAGTTAGTAATTATAACTTTGAATGAGAATGGGATCAACTGTCCCATAAAACCTAAGTGAATAGCATACTGGATTAAAAACTAGAATCATACAATATTCTGCTTACACAAAACTCATTTAAAGCAGAGAGATACATACAGAGTGAAGGTAAAAGGCCAGAGCAAAATATATTTTGCTTCAACTGAAAAGAAAAAAGCACAGATAGTGATCCTTATCTCATAACAGGAAGCTGCAAAAATATCTCATTAAAAGTGGTGAGGAAGGGAACTATGTCATCCTAACAGATTCCATAGACAAAGAGGCAATTTCAATAACAAATATGTATGCTCCATGTGGTATGACATCTGAATTGTTAGCGGAGAAGTTGAATGAATTATAGGAAGACATAGAAAGCAAAATTCTGTTGGTGGGAGACTTCAACCTCCTGCTTTCAGATTTAGATAAATCTAACCATAAAATAAAGAAAAAGGAAGTTAATGAGATAAATTGAATGTTAAATAAACAACATATGATAAACCTTTGGACCAAGGTGATTGGCGATCGAAAGGAATATACTTTTTTCCCTGCAGTCCCTGGCAATTACACAAAAATTGTCCATGTACTAGGGCATACATAACCAAATACTCAAATGAAGAAAGGAAGAAATAGTGAATAAATACTTCTCATATCATAATGCAATAAAAATCACTTGTAATAATGGGCCAGAGAGAGATAGATTTAAAACTAATCAGAAACTAAATAACCTAACATTAAGGAATGAGTGGATCAAACAACAAATTACAGAAAAATGATTTCATGATAAATAATAACAAAACTTATGGGATACAGTCAAGGCTATCATCAGGGGATATATTAGATCTTTAAAGGTATATATGAATAAATTGCATAAATAGGAAATAAATGAACTAAACATGGAACTAAAAAAATTAGAGGAACAAAAAATTAAAAGCCACCAATTAAATATCAAATTAGCAATTCTAAAAATTAAAGGAGAAATTAATAAACTCAAAAGCAAAAAGACTAATGAATTAATAAACAAAACCAAGAGCTGGTTTTAGGAAAAAACAAACAAATTTATTAAACCTTTGGCAATCTAAGTGAGGACAGAACTCTGTATAACATTTTGTATTGCACAAATATGGTACTGATGCATAAAACAGGAAACATCAAAACAGAGAAAGAAAATTATACCTCTAAGTCCATAAAGAATATAGATGCTAAAATCTTAAATAAAATCTCAGCAAAGAAATTACAGCAAGTTATCACTAGGATCATACACTATGACCAAGCAGGATTTATCCCAAGAATGCAGATTTGGTTCAATTTTAGGAAAACTGTTTGTTCAATTAACCATATCAGTAACAAATCTATCAGAAACCATATGATTATATCAATACATCCTTAAAAAAGACTTTGACAAAATACAGAACGCATTCCTATTATACACTAGATAGCATAGGAATAAATGGACTGCTCCTAAGACTGATAAGCAGTATCTATCTGCAACTATCAACAAGCATTATGTGCAATGGGAATAGGATAAAGGAAGTCCCAATAAGATAAGGGGTCCCCTTTTACCCAGCAATACCACTACTGGGTCTATACCCTGAAGAGATGAGGAAAAAAGGGTAAAAACATTACTTGTAAGAAAATATTTATAGCAGCCCTGTTTGTGGTGGCAAAGAATTGGAAATCCAATAAATGTCCTTCAATTAGGGAATGGTTTAGCAAACTGTGGTATATGTATGTCATGGAACACTATTGTTCTATTAGAAA
Organism: Macrotis lagotis; assembly: GCF_037893015.1. NCBI lineage: Eukaryota > Metazoa > Chordata > Mammalia > Peramelemorphia > Peramelidae > Macrotis > Macrotis lagotis. Next base: position 141,095,349 of record NC_133660.1, on the reverse strand, counting down.
CCAGGAGGGACAGGATTTCAGGGAAACCTGGAAGGATTTGCATGAACTGATGCTGAGTGAGATGAGCAGAACCAGAAAAACACTGTACACCCTAACAACAACATGGGAGTGATGTTCAACCTTGAAGGACTTGCTCATTCCATCAGCGCAACAATTGGGAACAATTTTAGGCTGTCTGCAAAGGAGAGTACCATCTATATCCAGATAAGGAGCTGTGGAGTTTGAACAAAGTACAAGGACTATTCCCTTTAATTCGGGGGAAAAAAAAAACAGATGTCTTATTGTGTGATCTGGTTACCTCTGAGAATTCTGTTCTCTTTAAGGATATGATTTCTCTCTCATCACACCCAATTTGGATCAAGGTACAACATGGAAGCAAAGTAAAGACTGACGGAGTGCTGTTTGTGGGGTGGGGGTGGGGGGAGGGAAGCAAGATTGGGGGAAAATTGTAAAACTCAAATAATATCTTTAATATAAATTAAAAAGAAAAGATCAGGGGTCAAACAAGGGTGCCCATTATCACCATTACTATCCAATACTGTGTTAGAAATGTTTGCTTCAGAAGTAAAAGAAGAAAAACCAATTGAAGGATTTACAATTGGGAAGGAAGAAATGAAACACTCACTCTGTGCAGATGACATGATGGTATACTTAGAGAATCCTAAAGAATCATCTGACAAACTACTAGAAAAAATTAGCAACTTTAGCAAAGTCACAGGATATAGAATAAACCCATATATGTATATATTACTAGCAAGATACAACAGCAAGAGCTAGAAAGATAAATCATAATCAAAATAACTTCAGACAGTGTAAAATACTTGTGAGTCAACCTGCTATGGCAGAACTCTATGAAAACTACTAAAAAACACTTCTCTCACAAATAAAATCTCATTTAAAATCCTTGGCAAATATCACAAGTTCATGGAAAGGCTGAGCTATTATAAGAAAAATGACAATTCTACCTAACTTAAACTACTTATATGGTGTCTTACCAATCAAAATTCCATAAATTACTTTAATGAGTTAGAAAAAGGAAAGTAAATTCATATGGAGTAATAAAAAGTCAATAATTGCAATGTATTTAATGAAAAAAAGTGCAAAAGAAGGTGGCTTAGCCCTACCAGATCTAAAATTATATTATAAAGCATCAGTCATAGATACTGTCTGATATTAGCTAAGAAATAGAGTGGTGGATCAGTGGAATAGACTAGGTGCAAAAGAGTTAGTAGGAAATAATTGTAGTAATCTGCTGTTTGATAAACACAAAGAGTCCAGCTAATGGGATAAAAACTCTTTCTTCCATAAAAAACTGTTGGGAAAATTGGAAAATTAGTATAGCAGAAACTTGGATGAGACCTCACATCCTATACCAAGATAAGATCAAAATGGATATAGGATGTATACATAAAAAATTTATAAGCAAACTAGGAGATCATGGAATAGTTACCTATCAAATCTATGGAAAGGAAAGCAGTTTATGACCAAGGAAGAGAAAGAGAACATAATTAAAAACAAACTAGATAATTTCATTTACATTAAATTAAAAAAAAATGTTTTTTCACAGACAATCCCACTGTAACCAAGATCAAAAGAAATGTAGTAAATTAAGGAACAAATTTACAAATAGTATTTCTTACAAAGGACTCATTTCTAAAATATACAGAGAACTGAATCAAATTGGAAATTGAGTGGAAGTCCATCATTTGTGGAATGGTTTACCAAACTGGTATATGTATGTTATGGAACACTTTTGTTATATTAGAAACCAGGGGTGATGGGAATTTAGAGAAGCCTGTAAGGATTTGCATGAACTGATGCTAAGCAAGATGAACAGAACCAGAAAAAACATTGTATATACTAACAGCTACATGGGGGTGATGATCAACCATAATGTACGTGCTCATTTCATCAGTTTAACCATCGGGGCAATTTTAGGTTACCTATGGTGAAGAACATCAGCTATATTCAAATAAAGAATTGTGGAGTTTAAACAAATACCAATGATGGTTACCTTTAATTTTAATGTTTATAAAATATATGTTATCATGTAATTTTGCTATTGTATGTATATATATATATATAGTTAAGGATATTAAGGAAATGATATATATATATATATGGATATATGGATATATATGAAATTTTGATCAATGTATAGCATGTAAATAATGTAAAGATTATCAGACTGCATTCTTTTGGGGGCTGGGTGAGGGAAATAAGTTGTGGGAAAATTATAAAGTTCAAAAAATAATAATAAATAATTTCTATTATGTTTTTCCTTCCCATTCCATGAGTTTATTTCTTTTTTCCTTACTCTTACTTCCCCATACATAAGATGACTAATGGGTAAACCATGTGCCAATGTGGATAGTTTGTCAGTGCTGGAATCAGGACGAAATTTATTTCAAATCCCTGGTCAGACACTTAACAATTTCCTAAATGTGTGACCTTGGGCAAATAAGAACCCCATTGCCTTAAATCAATGAAAATTTTTAAAAAAGAAAATGACTAGTATGTAAACATGATAAACAAAAATTATAATGCTTACTAGACTCACTGAGGGAAGGAGGGCAGAAGGGAGAATAGGATAGAATCTTTTAACTGATAAATTGTTTGTGAGTGATTACTAAATTATTTTCTTACTATGTAATTGATAATCTAAAACATCAGCCATAAGTAAACAAACAAGCAAACAAAGAAACAAACAAATAAATAAATGAGTAAATAAATATGTTACTCTTCACACTGGAAACTAAAATCAACAGCTTAGGCAAAGCAGCAACATAAAACATAAATATACATGAATCATCAGTATTTATGCATATGAACAGCAAAGCCACAGGGCAAGGGATAGGAAGAGAAATTTCATTTAAAGTAAGTGAAGAAATCATAAAATTGCTAAAATTGCTAATCTACCTCCGAAATCAACCCTGGCTCTGTTTGACAATATTACAAAATACTTTTCACACAAGAAAGGTAGATCCAAGCAATAGGAACAAAATTTCAATTGCTCATAGTTAGATTGAGCTAATATTATTAAAAATGATAATTCTGGGGACAAAGCCAAGATGGAGGTGTGAAAACAGGAGTTCTGGGAAACTCATTCCACCAAAAAGCATGACTCTAGATAAAATTTAGAAGGGCAGAAACCACAGAAAGACTGAGTAATACATTTTCCCAGTCCAAGACAACTTAGAAAATCGAAAGGAAATATCTGTTCCACTTGGACCAGGGGTTGGAAATACCGGTAGCAAATCCACAGTTGAGTGCCTCACAGCCAGGCCAGTCACCTGGGTCTGTGGCAGAGGGGGCCGTTTGTCAGAGTCACCCAGCAGGTGGAGAGCACAACCCATAGATGGTAAAGGTGTCAGGGAAAACTGCAGAGGACTCGTTGATTCCCCTGGGGCAGGACTCAGCTGTCTGCAGTAACTCAGATCCAGGCCACCACAACACCACCAATAGCCAAGCAGCTCACAGCTCCAGGGCAGAGGAGAGGGCCTGAACGTAGACAACAGAGCAATCAGAGCCTTTTCATAAGACCTTGGGGGAATTAAGGTCCCTGTGGGTTATTCCCAAACTCCTCCAAAGCCTTGGAAGTTCAGTAAATCAGTCATAGGCTGATGAAATGAGCAAACAACAGAAAAAGAAAAATCTGATCATAGAAGATTACTTTGGTTCTATGGAGGATCAAAATACATACTCAAATGACAACAAATTGAAACTGCTGTATTCAAAACCTCAAAGAGAAAAAAAAGAAAATGGGCTCAGGCTATGGTTGAGCTTAAAAAAGACTTTGAAAAGCAATTAAGGGAAGCAGAGAAAAAATTGGAAGAAGAAATACAAAAAATACTGAAGGCAATAACATATTAAAATGCAGTTTAGAACAAATGGAAAAATCAACACAAAAGGCAAATGAGGAGAAGAAAGCCTTAACAAGCAGAAATGACCAGCTGGAAAAGGACATTAAAAAGCTCTCTGAAGAAAATAACTCCTTCAAATGCAGAATGGAATTAAAGGAAACTGATGACTTTGTGAGAACTCAGGAAGAAATAAAAATATACCCCCCAAAATGAAGAAAATATGAAATATCTCACTAGAAAAAAACAAATGACCTTGAAAATAGATACAGTAGAGATTATTTAAACATTATTTTGCTACCTAAAATCATGACCAAGAGAAGAGCCTAAACTTCATTTTTCAAGAACTAATACAGGAAAATTGTCCTGAGATCCTAGAAGCAGTGGATAATATAGAAATTGTAGGAATTCACCAATCACCTCCTCAAAGAGATTCCAAAGGAAAATCTTCCAGAAATATTATATCCAAACTCTCAAACTCACAAGTCAAAGAGAAAATACAAAAAGCTGCCAGAAACAAGCAGTTCAACTACAGTGTCTTTATACTCATTATTACCCAGGATCTGGCAAAATCTACATTAAAGGTTCATAGGACTTGGAATATGATATTACAGAAGGCAAAAGATCTTGGTTTACAACTGAGAATTAACTACCCAGCAAAACTGAACATCCTCTCTCAGAGGAAAAGATCGATTTTCAATGAAACTGGGACTTTCAATGTTTCCTATTAAAACAACCAGATTTAGTGCTGGCTAGGTGGCGCAGTGGAGAAAGCACCAGACCTGGAGTCAGGAGTACCTGGGTTCAAATCTGGTCTCAGACACTTAATAATTACCTAGTTGTGTGGCCTTGGGCAAGCCACTTAACCCCATATGCCTTGCAAAAAACCCTAAAAAACAAAGAGAAACAACCAGAGTTGAACAGAAAGTTTGATCTCCAAGTACATGACTTGAGGGTACCATAGAGTGGGTGGATGAGAAGGACTAGTTATTAGGAATTTAATGATGTTGACCACTGTTTGTATTCCTGCATGGGAAGAAGATACTTATAAATCATATTAACTTTATCATTTATAAAATTAGTTATAAGGAGCATATATGGAGAAGGCACAGGAAGGAAATGAATAATGCTATAAGGTAGTAAAAACAATGGAGTCAACAGGTGATAAAGCAAAGTACTAGGAGGAAGAGAAAGGAAAATATGGGCTACTATATTTCACATAAGAATCAAGAAAAAGTTCTTATAATGGAGTGGAAGGGGTATGGTGAAGGGGAAGGAGCAAACCTTCATTCTCATTATAAATGGCTCAGAGAGGAAATAACATACACACTTAATAGGGGGAATGGGGGGAGGGAAGGAGGGAGTGGTTGATAGAAGAGAGGGAAGATCATGGGTGAGGGTACTCAGATACAACACACTTCTGAACTGGGACAGGATGAAAGGAGAGAGAAAATGGAACAGATAAGAATAGGGAGGAAGAAAGTGTAGGGAAACATCTAGTGATAGCAACTTTGTGGAAAATATTGAAACAACTTCTCTGACAGCTATGATGGGGAAGGCAACTTATCTCAGTTGCAGAGCTATTGAAATTTGAACACAGACTGAAGTACACTTTTTTCTCTCTCACTATTCTTGAGGTTTCTCATCATTTGGGGGGGAGGGGCATTGTGGCTTGCTTCAACTTGGGGCCCTATCAGCGAAGACCTCCCTCTTGGAGGGGAGCTGAAAATAAGGAGTCAAGCCACACTGCCTTATGCCTCCAGCTCCAGCTCAATTTTATTGCTGCTTAGCTTCTACATATATACTGTTAGGTCTTCCAGGGTAGAACAAAGGAAAATGAGGGAATGGTGGATAAAACAGGTCTACATGAAGGACTTGCACTACAGGATAAGGGGGTACATTAGGGTGGTAAAACACAGCTGTGTCCTGTGCCCTTGGGCCATGGAGCAGAAAGACCAGCTCTCAAGGACTCAGGTGCACCTTATCTCTCAGGGCAGCATGCCAGCTCCTGAGATTGTGTCCAAGTGGTGGTGCCATTAGAATCACCTGTGTTCTCATAGAGGGCAGTTTATGATTACTTTCACAACAAGATTATTTTAATAATGTAAAATAATTAAACAAAAAAGTGACAAAAAATTGTTTACAGAAACTGTGGTATATGTATGTGATGTAGTAGTATTGTTCTATAAGAAATCATGAGTGGGCAAGCTTCAGAATGACTTACATGAACAGAGACTAAATGAAATGAGAAGAACCTGAACATTGTACACAGTAACAACAACATTGTGTGTTGTTCAACTATGATAGACAAAGGTCTCCTCAGCAGTACAATGATCACAGACAATTCTGGAGGACTTGTGATGGAAAATACAATCCACATCCAGAGAAAGAATTATGGTATCTGAATGCAGACCAAAGCAGACTATGTTCCATTTTTAAACATTTGCGTTATGCTTTATTTTTTTTCCTTCTTATGGTTCTTTGTTCTGATCTTTCACAACATGACTAAAATGTAAAAATGTTTAAAATAGTTATACATTTATAACTTATATCAGATTAATTGCCCTCAAGGAGAGAGGTAATGGAAGGGCAAAAGGAACGGAGAAAAATTTAGACTTCACAATCGTACAGAAAATTAATTTTGAAAACCATATATATATATATATATATATATATATATATATATATATAGTGGAAAAATAAAAAAAATATATAACAAAAACGACAATTCTACCCAAATAAATTTGTTAATTCAGTGCCATGCAAATCAACCTTCCCAAAAACTATTTTACAGACCTAATAAAAATACTAACAAAATTCATCTGGTGCAGCACAAAGTCAAGAATATCAAGAGAATTGATGGGGAAAAAGACATTAGCTTCTGGGATTAGAACTCACTATTGGATAAAAACTGCTCAGAATTTTGGAAAATGATGAGACAAAAACTAGGTGTAAATAAACATCTCACACCCTATAGCAAAACTTTGTCAAAATGGATAGACAACTTGCTTAAAAAGATTGGTACCATGGATTACTTAAGAGATCAAGAAATACTCTATCTCATTTATGGAAATGGGAGGTACTTATGATCAAACAATAGACTACCTTATAAATTGCAAAATGGTCGATTTTGAATATATTAAAATAATTTTTTTCCATTAGTAAAACAAATACAGTTAAGATTAGAAGGAACACAAAGATCTAGGAATCAATTTTCTCAACTTAGGTTCCTGATAGAGGTATCATTTATAAAATATATAGAGAAGTGAATGAATAACCCAGAACAATGAGTACATTAACTATATCTCTGTTTTTAGATAACAACTCTAGATGTTCAGAGATCTAGTAAAACCTTGGGAGACCTTTATTGGATAAGGCCATTAACATTCAGAGGGAAAAAAAATACCAAAAAAACAAAAACAAATAAAACTACTCTTATGATTTTCTTTCCTCTCCCATAATTTTTTCCTTTGCCCTTAGCCTTACTTCTTCATACCCAAAATGATTAATTTTCATACTTGTTAAAAACAAATGTACAAGTGCAACTTTTACCAGACTATTGACAAATGAGGGGAGTTGGGTGGAAAGAGTGGTATAAAAATCTATAATTTATAAATATGTATGTGGATGACAGGTGAAAAATTTTCATAACAGGTGCGGCTAGGTGGCACAGTGGATAGAGCACTGGCTCTGGAGTAAGGAGTACCTGAATTCAAATCCAGCCTCAGACATGTAATAATTACGTAGCTGTGGGCCTTGGGCAAGTCACTTAACCCCATTTGCCTTGCAAAAAACCTAAAACAATTTTCATAACAAGTGCATGGAAAAATAAAATAAAATCTCAACCAAGTTTACTGACCATTCTGACAATCTAGTCATTCTAAACATTATGAAGAGTTAAAAACCATGTGAAAAAAAGGGCATAGCATCCCCATACCACCTCCAACATCTTCCAATTAATGAAGAAAAAAGTGAGTCAGCTGAATTAAAGCAATAAAATAAATTAATGGAAGCTACATACAGATGGGCTTCCAATTCTTACCACTAATACAAATCTTTTTACCCTGGTAGAGATGTACCAAGACAAAAGTCTAAGGAAAAAGCTCTCCTCCAAACCATAATTTTACTTTTAGCTTCACCCATATGGATCATCAATGGGAATTCCTCCTGTACAGGCATTACCTTTCAAATATTTTTGAAGATACAAAGGTTTTTTCAATAGTTCTTGGCATAGTTCAGTATTTCAACATTTAAAATGGATATAATCTTTTACTTTGTTTTCTTTTTGGTTGTTTTTTTTTAGATTTTTGCAAGGCAATGGTGTTAAGTGACTTGCTCAAAGCCACACAGCTAGCTAATTATTACATGTCTGATGTTGGATTTGAACTCAGGTACTCCTGATTCCAGAGCCAGTGCTCTATCCACTGTGCCTCCTAGTTGCCCCTAATCTTTACAAAAATAAAAATTTTCACTAAAAATTATATAAAGCATTGTATATATGTTCTTTGCTTCTAAAATTCAAAGTCCATTGGATATTTACACTTAGCTTGGGAACTTATTGCTCTTAAAATTTTATCTCTTACTTCTGGTCAAGATGGGGGAGAAAAACCAGTGTTTATGTGAAATGCTCCAAAGTTTCATTCAGAATTAATATCAATCAAATTCTTAACAGATTTTGGAGTGATGGAATACATGAAAGATCAGAGGGAAATATCTCCTAATAGGTCTATAGCAGGGGATTGTGGGGAATCCCAGGGTATAGAACAGAAAGCTATTGCATGAGTGGCAGTATGAGTTAGGGGACTAATCTGACTTCCTCAGTTGTGTGAGCAGAGGCTTTGGAATTAGTACTTGGCTATGCAGTGGGATCTCAAGAGCATTGATTAAGCTCCAGTATAGTTGCCCAGAACAAAAATTCAGCCTGTGGGACTGTCCTAAAGGGCTTGACCCTGATATGTAGCTTCTCACATTACCAGTCAGAAGGAGGGCCAGGTATCCTGGCACAAAGAGCTCAAAGAAAGCACAATGAGTTCCTCACTTTGCCAATAGCCTAGGGTGACTGAGTTCCCAAGCACTGATGGTAGATCTGGATCAATATGGAGAGAGAATCTCTGGAATTCGTGAGCAAAATTTTCAGACAAAGCCCTAGATGTTCACACTTCCCTCAAGTAGTGACTGACTTCCTCAGAGTTTAGAGATTCTCTAGTATTTCCAACCTGGACTGTCTAGCCTATTGACTGGGCTGGCTATAAATAACTAACACAAACATAGCTACAGGCATATCCACTGTATGGAATGGGTAGCTAATATCACCAGCACAGATGCTAGAAGATACTAGCAAAAAAAGCCCAGAGTGGTTAGCAGTTCGCTAGGGTTCACAACACCTAAGGTCTGTAAGTAAGACTTTCCCCAAACACAAGAATCTTGAAATAAGTAACACAATTCAAAATGAAGAAAGGTCAAAGAAATGTAGAGTTCTTTGAAAGCAATCTTTGAGGGCAGCTAGGTGGTGTATTGGATGAGAGCACCAGCCCTGGATTCAGGGGTAACTGAGTTCAAATCTGGTCTCAGACACTTAATAATTACCTAGTTGTTTAGCCTCGGGAAAACCACTTAAGCCCATCTTCCTTGCAATAACCTTAATAAAAGGAATTAACCTTTGAGATAAGGATAGACAAAACAGATTCAGAAAAAGGAGGGCAGAAAGGGTACTACATACAAAGCTAAGGAAGAGAATATGAATTGGTCTCTTGTTCAGAAAGACTTATTAGAATAATAGCTCAGAAAGAATTTAAAAAATCAAAAGGAAAACAAAGGAAAGATGATCAATATTAGAGAGGTTGTGGGAGGATTAAGACACTAATGCATTGCTGTTGGAGTTGTGAACTGATTCAACCATTCTGGAGAGCAATATGGAACTATACCCAAAGAGCAATAAAACTTTTCAACCCTGCAATTGTATTTCTAGACGTATATCCAGAAGTATATAGTCCCACGTGTTCCAAAATATTTAAAGGAGTTCTTTTTATAGTGGCAAAGAAGAGGAAATTGGGGAATGGTTAAACAAGTTATGATATATGATGATTATGGAATACTATTTTTCTATAAGAACCCATAAATGGCTAGACTTCAGACAAGTATGGAATGAATTACAGGATTTGATTCTGGGCACAGGGAGCATAATGAAGAGAACAATGTGCACACTAACAACAACATTGTGGAATGATCAATTGTGATTAATACAGCTTCTTTCAGCAAATCAGAGAACTAGGACAAATATAGCAGAATGGATCTGGATAATGCTATCCCCAACCTGAGGAAGAAATACAAAACCAATCAAAAAAAAATAAATCCTTCAAATTCTGATCAACAATACATTCATTTAAAAAATGGCTCTTGTGTAGTTCTTTCCCTTAATCCTAATTCTTCATACTAAAAATATCTAATCTGTTAACATGGGAAATACAAATGTGTATGTACAATATTAACTTGACTGTTCACTGCTGAGAGGAGGGAGATGAGAAGGGAAGATGTAAGGAAAATTTGCAACTTAAAAATATAAATATGCATTTGGATGGATGTTGAAAACTTCATAATATATATTTGGAAAATAAAATGTCAACAAAAAAATAAAACTAAGCAAATGAATAAAATTGGAAAAAGTCCAAAAAAAATTTGAATCTTGAAATACATATTGATATAAGAAAACAAATCTTTTAAAATAAAGTTGGGGAAATGTAAAAAGATAACAGTTCATTTAATTTTTTTAGGTTTATTTTACAAGGCAATGAGGTAAAGTAGGTAATTATTAAGTGTCTGAGGCCAGATTTGAACTCAGGTACTCCAGACTCCAGGGTCAGTGCTCTATCCACTGCACCATCTAGCTGCCCCAGATAACAGTTCATTTAAAAAAATAAAATTGAATAAATGAAAAAGGAAATTAAAATAGCTAAATGAAGAAAATACCTCTATGAGAATTAGAATAGGACTAATGGAACCTAATGATTACATGTGAAACCAAGAATCAGTTAATTAAAATTTCAAAAAATAGTATAAATATATAATAAATTGTTGGTAAAAACAGCTGACCTGGAAATGAAATTCAGAAGCAATAATTTAAAAATAATTGGACTATCTAAAATTTATGATCATAAAAAAACACCTGGATTCTGTTCCACAGGAAATCATCAAGAAGAACTGCCCTGACAACCTGGAGTCAGATGACAAAATTCACTCATCCCCTCCCAAAATGAAAATGCCAAACTTCAGAACTTTAAGATAAAGGAGATAATCTTTTAAATAGTCAGAAAGGAGCAAATCAAATTCCAAGGAGACACAGTAAGGATTACATTGGAACTTGTTGCATCAATATTAAAAGATAGAAGGACAAGGAATAAGATATTCTGGAGGACAAGAAAGCTTGAATTACAAATTAGGATCACCTATCCAATAAAACTGAATTTTCTCTTCCAGGGGAAAAGATGGACCTTTAATAAAAAGGTGAATTCCAAAATTACTTGGTGAAAAACGAACTGAATAGAAAAACATAAAAATTTCAAAGAGGAGACAAAAGTTCATGAAAGGTAATGGGTGGAGGGAGAAAAAGACTATTATTTAAAATGATAAAATGTGTCACATCCTCACCTGGGGAAAAGTTCTCAAGACTTGAGAATCATAATGTTGTTACAGGGAATATACTTGAGCAGAAGTTATGGACATAAGTTGATTTTGATGGAATGGTTTAAAAAAAGAAGATTGAATTGAGACTGAAGGAATTGACACTGTTATATATCACACAAAGAGGCACAATTGCAGAGAAGGAAAGAAGGAAGGGGATGAGATCTTTTAATGTAATATCATACAAAATAAGTTTGGTTTAGAACTTTATCTTTCCATTAAAATATTATAGGGAAAGCAACAAAAGGACTAATAGAAAGGAGGGAAGTAAGAAGGGGGAAAATGAAAAGGAGGAGAAAAAGGGAGGATAACTGACAGAGAAATCATATCCTTAAGGAAGAAAAATAAAGTATGAGATAGTAAAATTACATAATAATATAACTTTTTTTTCTAATTTGATGGTAATAGTCTTTGGTCTTTGTTCAAAGTCCATAATTCTTTCTCCAGATACAAATGTCATTGTCCATTGCGGATAGCTCAAAATTGTCCCTGGTTGTTGCACTGAAGGGATCAGCAAGTCCATCAAGGTTGATAATCATCCCCATGTTATTGTTAGGATGTACCATGTTTTTGGTTATGCTCATCTTGCTCAGCATCAGTTCATGTAAATTCTTCCTGGTTTCCCTGAATTTCCATCCCTTCTGTTTTGTAATAGAAGAGTATTGTTCCATGACATACATATAGCACAGTTTGTTAAGCCATTCCCCAACTTAAGGGCGTTCATTTAATTTTCAATTTTTTGCCACCACAAACAGGGATGCCATAAATATTTCTGTACAGGTGATGGTTTTACCCTTTTTTCATAATGTTTTCAGTTTATAGACGCAGGAGTGTTATTGCTGGGTCAAAGGGTATGCACATTTTTGTTGCCCTTTGGGCATGATCCTAATTTGCTCTCCAGAGAGGTTGGATGAGTTCCTAACTCTATCACCAATGTATTACTCTCCAAGATTTTCTGTATCCCTTCCAAAATTATTGTTCTTTCTTTTCATATTGGCCAGTCTAAGAGGTGTGAGGTGGTATCTCAGAGATGCTTTAATTTAATTTGCATTTCTCTACTAAGTAATGATTTGGAGGAATTTTTCATGTGATTATGGATTGCTTTGATTTCTTTGGCTGTAAATTTCCTTTGCATATACTTTGACTATTTGGCAATTGGGGAATGGCTTGTTTTTTTGAAAGTTTGACTCAGTTCTCTGTATATTTTAGAAATGAGGCCTTTGTCAGAAATACTAGTTGCAAAAATTGTTTCCCAATTTGATACATTTCTTTTTATCTTGGTTACAGTGGTTTTGTATGTGCAAAAACTTTTTAATTTAATGTGATCAAAATAATCTAGTTTGTTTTATAATGTTGTTCTCTATCTCTTCCTTGGTCATAAACTGTTTCCTTTTCCATAGATCTGAGGTATTGTTTTTAAATCATTCTGTCTGACCCACAGAAAAGGTATGAATGCCCATCACTTCTAGCTATGTATATTCTCTCTAATAGAGTTACAATTCTCAGGAGTTATGAGAATCTTTCTCCCAAGTGGGTATAAAGGTAGTTTCATCTTATTGTATAGCAGGTTTTTTTAACCTTTTCATGTGTCACTTGAGCATCCAGTTTGAAGTCCAAATTTTCTATTTAACTCTGGACCTTTCATCATGACATCTTGGAAATCTCCCATTTCATTAAATGTCCATCTTTTTCCCTGAAGAGAAGGCTCAACTTTGCCAGGAAGTGGATTCTTGACTACATTCCAAGTTCCCTTGCTCTTTGGAAAATCTTATTCCAGCCCCTTTGATCCCTTAAAGCTTTTGTGGCCAGGTCTTGTATAATCCTTTATGTGGCTCCTTGGTATTTATTTTTTTCTTTCTGGCTGCTTGTAAGAGTTTTTCTTTTACCTGATAGTACTAGAATTTGGCCACATCATTCCTTGGTGTTTTGATTTTAAGATCTCTTTCCAGAGAAGATGCATTTATTCTTTCATAAATATTTTCCCCTCTGATTCCATGTTTTCAGGGCAATTTTCCATCACTAAATCCTATAGTATTAAGTCCTGGCTTTTTGTCTCTTCAATGTTTTCAGGAAAGTCGATAATTTTCAGATTCTTCTGTCGTGATCTGTTCTCCAGTTCATTGATATTGCTGATAAGGTATTTTACATTATTAACTATTTTTTTTGTTCTTTTGGCTTTGTTTAACACAATCTTGTTGTTTCATGAAGTCATTAGTTTCCAAGGAGTCTGTTCTTTTTTTAGGGAAGATTTTTTTTCCATTTATCTTTTGCAACTACTTTTCCAGTTGGTCCACTCTATTTTTGAAGGACTTTTCTATTTGCCCAAGTTCAGTTTTGAGAGAATCATTTTCTTTTTGCATTTGCCCAATTGAAAATCTGAGAGGGTTATTCTCATTTTGTATTTGTCAAATTCTATTTTCCAAGGATTTGTTTTCCTTTTGTGAGATGTTAATTTTGTCATGCAATGTGTTAATTTTCTCTTGAGTTTCTTTTCCAAATTTTTCCAATTGATTTTTCAACACCTTCCTGATTTCTTCAATGAAGACTTTCTGGACTGTAGATCAATTCATATTCTCCTCAGCATTGCTAGATCTCTTTGGCTTGAAATCTATCTTTTCTAAGTATTTATCCATGGGCCCCCCTTTACTATGGAATTTTTTCATCTTGTGTTGGGGGGGCTGGCATGCAGAGGTTTGTTTTTGAAAATCCTAGAGGCAATTTTATTTTTTTTCATAATACCAACTTTTGGTTTTATTTATTAATTCAATAGTTTTTGCTTTCGATTTTATTAATTTCTCCTTTAAATTTTAGAATTTCTAATTTGCTATTTAATTGGGGATTTTTAATTTGTTCTTTCTCTAATTTTTTAATTGCATGTTTAGTTCATTTATTTCCTCTTTCTACAATTTATTCATGTAAGCATTTAAAACTATAATATATCCCCCGAGAGCCATTTTGAGTGAATCCCATAGGTTTAGGTATGTTGTTTCATTATTATCATTATGTAGGATAGAAATGGTTCATTCTTTCTGTAACTTGTTTTTTGGTCCACTCATTCTTTAAAATGAGGTTATTTAGTTTCCAATTGATTCTGGGTCTATAACTACTTGGCCCAATATTATTGCATATGACTTTTATTGTATTGTGATATGAGAAAGATGTATTCACTCTTTCTTCCTTTCTGCAATTGATCACTAGGTTTTTATGTCCTAGTACATGGTCAATTTTTGTATAACTTGCATGAACTGCAGAGAAAAAGGTCTATTCCTTTCTATTCCCCATTCAATTTCTTCCATAAGTCTAACATATCTAGTTTTTGTTTGTTTGTTTGTGTTGGTTTTTTTAGGCATTTGCAAGGCAAATGGGTTAAGTGGCTTGCCCAAGGCCACACAGATAGGTAATTATTAAATGTCTGAGGTCGGATTTGAACTCAAGTAATCCTGATTCCATGGACCATGCTCTATTCACTGTGCCACCTAGCTGCCCCCATATCTAGTTTTTCTAACAATCTATTTACCTTCTTAACTTCTTTCTTGTTCATTTTATGATTCAATTTATCTAAATCTGAGAGCAGGAGGTTGAGGTCTCCTGCTATTAGAGTTTTATTGTCTATGTTTTCCTGTAATTCTTTCAGCTTTCCCTTTCTCCATCTGCCCTCCCCCTTTCCCCTTTTAATACTTGAAAGTTTAGATGTTTTTTAAGTTAACTAACTATGTATAAATTGACTTTAAGGCAAGTCTGAGAAGAAGATTCAGGTGTTTCTCATTTGCTCCCTTATTGCCCTCTATTACCATAACTATTTTGTACCTCTTAGTGTAATGAGATGTAACCCATTCAATCCCCACCTCCTTCCATCTACTTCCTGTCCCCCCTTTTTAAGGAGGTAGTGTTTTTTTAGATCATTCTATCTGAGTCATACAAAATTGTGAGTATCTGCCACTTCTAGATAAGTACATTCTATCTAATAGAGTTAAAATTCTTGTGAGTTTTTAGAGTCTTTCCCTTAAGTGGGGTTAAAGCCAGTTACATACCATTGGATAGCAGTCTCATGGATAGGTCATGAATGTCCATCATTTCTGGCTAGGTATATGCTCTCTGTTAGAGTTTCAATTCTCAAGATTTATGAGAATCTTTTCCCCCATTCTGGAATATAGCTAGTTTCAACTTATTGGGTAGCAGCTTTTTTTCTTTTACTGACCCCCCCCCCCATTTTTTATCTTTTCATGTGATTCTTGAAGCTCCTGTTTGAAATCCAAATTTTCTATTTAGCTCTGGTCTTTTCATCAGGAATTTCTGGAATGCTTCCATTTCATTAAATGTCCATCTTTTTCCCTGGAAGAGAAGGCTCAGCTTCGCAGGATAGTTAATTCTTGGCTGCATTCTAAGCTCCCTTGCTCTTCGAAATTTCTCATTCCAGGCCCTTTGATCCCTTAATTTTGATGCAGCCAGGTCCTGCAAAATCCTTACTGTGGTTCCTTAATATTTATATTGTTTCTTTCTGGCTGCTTACAGGATTTTCTCTTTTATCTGATAGTTCTGGAATTTGGCCACAACATTGCTTTGTGTTTTCATTTTAGGAGCTTTTTCTGGAGGGGATCGATGTATTCTTTAAATTACTACTTTGTGTTCTGGTTCCATGTTATCAGGGCAGTTTTCCATCACTGGATCCTGTAATATGAAATCCAATCGTTTTTTCTCTTCAATGTTTTCAGCAAGTCCAATAATTCTCTGATTGCCCCTGCTTGACCTATTCTCAAGGTCACTGGTTTTGCTGATAAGTATTTTACATTTTCTTCTATTTTTTCTATTTTTAAATTTTGTTTAACTAGCTCTTGTTGTGTCATGGAGTCATTACTTTTTGCAGACTCAATTTTTTTAGAGAGAAGATTTCTTCATTAACCTTTTGCAACTCCTTTTCTAATTGGTCAGTTCTACTTTTGAAAGAGCTTTCCATTTGACCAGTTGAGGTTTCTAGAGATTTAGTTTCTTTTTGCATTTGCCCAATTGAGAATCTGAGAGATTTAGTCTCATATTTTATTTTTCCAATTGTATTTTCTTAGGATTTGTTTTCTTGTTGC
This sequence comes from Macrotis lagotis, assembly GCF_037893015.1. Lineage (NCBI taxonomy): Eukaryota > Metazoa > Chordata > Mammalia > Peramelemorphia > Peramelidae > Macrotis > Macrotis lagotis. The sequence goes on along the minus strand of NC_133660.1, from coordinate 141,078,734 downwards.
AAGGTATTAATTGTCTCTCCGAAATTATCCAGTTGAGTTTTAAACTGCTTCCTTATTTATTCAAGGAAGTCTAGATTATATTTTCCTCAGATGACCTCTGTTATGAGGCTTGTTTCACATGATAGGTGGGGAAAGATCAGGAGACTTTAGAACTGTGCCTGTCTTCTCTCTGCCATCTTGGCTGGAAGTCTCTAGGGCAATTTTCCTAATGAATATGGACATATAATTTTATATAAAATAATAGCAAGAAATTACAGCAAACTATCACTGGGACAATATACTATGACCATGTAGAATTTATACCAGGAAGGGAGGATTGATTCAGTAAAAAGAAAAGCATCAACATAATATACCATATAAATAACAAATCTCAGAGAAGTCATATGATTATTATAACAGATTTCAAAATTTTAACAAAATACAGCAACAAATTATATTAAAAATAACAAAAGTTGTAGAAATAAATGGAGTGTTCCTTAAAAATTAAACCATAAGTATTATTGATCTTTAACTATCACCAATTGTTTTGAGTTATGTCCAATGGGCAAAAAACTAGTCACAGTCATTGTTCCTTTAAAAAATATTACTAGGTCTATGTGTCAATGAGATCACCAAAAAGGGTAAAAAACCAACAGGAGCAATAATTTTCATAGCAGCTCTTTCATATAGGCAAAGAATTGGAAATTGGGAGAGTGACCTTAAATTTGGGAATGACTGAACAAATTGAGATATATGAATATAATTAACATTATTGTTCCTTAAGTAATCATAGGAAAAGGACTTCCAGAAAAGCCTGGAAAATTTTACCTGAATTAATACAGAGTGAAATGAGCAGAGCCAGAACAATAATGAATGTTAACAACAACACTGGTTGAAGAGCAACTGTAATACACACACACATACACATACATACACACACAAACACACATACACACACACACACACACAGACACACACACACACACACACATATATATATATATATATATATATATATATATATATATATATATATTTCATCAAAGTATTAATCAAAGACAATTGTAAATGACTTGTGATGGGAAAGATCTTCATATCCAGAGATGGAACTGCACAATTGAAATGAAGACCAAAGTTTACCATCTTCACTTTTTAAACATTATTATATATGTGTGTATATATATATATATATATATATATATATATATGCAATATATATTTGTGTGTGTGTGTGTGTCTGTGTGTATTATAGTTGATCTTCAACCTGTGTTGTTGTTAGCATTCATAATTGTTCTGGTTCTGCTCATTTCACTCTGTATCAATTCATGTAAAATATATATATATATATATATAGTCATTTTATTCTAATATGTTCTTCCATATAGATTTTATTCTTCTTTCACAACATGGTTAACACTGATCTAATGTAGGAAAATTAAACATTTAGAGTCTATCTGTTAGAGAGAGGAGGGAAGGAAGGGATAATGAAACAAAGATATATAACTGAAGACCTTCAAAAAGATTGGTGAAAACTACATTTGCAAGTTGTTGGAAAAAGAAATATATTAAAATATTTAAATTGAACAAAAAATGGAAAGAAAAGGTAAAAGTCTATCTGTCTCTGTGAAAGTGTGTGCTCCTAAAGAAAAAGGATAATCTATTTTTCTTGTATTATTTTTTACCAGTTCTTATCACAGAAAATGGCACTTAGTAAATTACTAATAAATATTTTTGCTTATCTTTCATTCATTACTTCAGAATTGAGAATATGTGCAAACATTTTCATTATGCATATTTCTATTGCTTATTTGCAGTATTGATTCTTTTTTATTCATAATCACTTTAAATGGAAGCAATAAATGCTCAAATTGACAATACTGTAGTTTGTTAAGGGTATTTCACTATTAACCAACTTGACATTCCTCACAGCCACCTTTTTTAAAAAAAGCGAACATCAGAATTGTTAATGTGATAATCCTTCCTCACTCAATTTTCTCCTTTCTCTCTTCTCCCCTCCTATCTCTTTCTCCCTCTCTTCCTTCCTACTTCTTCCTTTCATATGTGTAATATATATATATATATATATATATATATATATGTGTGTGTGTGTGTGTGTGTGTGTGTATGCATATAATTATATATACATGCATGTGTATATGTAGAAAGATAAAAATATGTAGAAATAGTGATATGAGATATAGAGATATAGACTGAATGACCCTGTAAAATTTACTGATCCTTCCTAGTCTTCATAATTCTAAGACTTTAAGTTTCAGAGAGGATTCACTTATCCTTGCTAGAACGATAATATGATATATACCTGGCATTTCCCTTTACAACATAAGTCGTAAGTATAATTTCAGTTCTTATTGGACATTATTTTAAACAGACATATTTCAAACCTCATAGCATAAAAAAGCAATATCTTATAAAAATATAAACTATTGAAATAAGCAAAATTGGAAATATAATTTAACAAACTATACTACCATGATAACAGTAAAATAAGCATATTATACATGAATTTTTCACATTCAGTTGACATTGAAGTCTACTTATATTTGGAATCCATGCATATTTAAAATGATTTCTATTTCAACTTTTATCAAAAAATGGGATGGCATTCTGCCCATTTATTTCCCTAAGATAAATGGAATTTTAAATCCCAAACTCTGCAAACAAATAGAAGAAAATTAAAAAGCAGGTCATCTTTATTTATAATGATGTTACTAAATAAAAAAAGATATAATAAAATATATAGAAATTTAAAATCAATTCAAATTTACTTCTATTCAATATGTTTTTTGAGAATTTCTAGGTTGTTTAAATATTAAACAAGCCATCAGCATGGTAATTTTTCAATCATAATAAAAATAAACAATTTATACTTAGATCTAACACACTTCTGCTGAGGATTCTCTCAATTCATAAAGCAGCTAAATAACCTTTTAGGAACATTCTAACATTTTTATTATTGTATCCAACAATGAAGTATTAGATAAAAATATAAGTTGTACCCTAGTCCAGATATTTTCAAACTGATTCTCCATTTTCAAATGAGTGTTCTCAAAATGATAGAAAAAATATTTATACAAAGAGGGAACAATATAAAATGCGTACATTCATTCCTCACAGGTCTTTATTTAACCATTGTTTCCATTATTTCCAAAGGGACATTTGAATGTTTTGTGTGTAGGCAGGTGAGAAATTGGTTTTTCTTCCCTCTCTTTTGTCTTCTCCCCCTTCACATTTCTTATTCTTTTTGTAAATTATCATTAAGATATACCACAACTTCTTTCCAAATACTATCTATAGAAGTACAGTGGTGATGAGTTAAACTATTATGTACAGCAAAATAATTCAAAAGTGTGATATCATATCATAGACAATAACCACACAAACTTTATCTAAATGTTTCTTTTAATTGTCCTTAGAGAAATAGAGTTCTCAAGAATTAACTAACATCTTCCCCTCCCCTTTTCTATTTACTTTTTCATATATCTCTTTGGTCTTACATTTGAAGATTAACTTTTGTGTTCAGTTCTAGTCTTTTTATCAGGTAATTTTGAAAGTTCTCTATTTCATTGAAAAGCCATCTTTCCTGTGGAAAAAAAAAGATATCTATCTAACTCTATCTCTATCTCTATCTCTATCTCTATCTCTATCTCTATCTCCTCTATCTCTATCTCTATCTATCTCTATCTCTATCTCTATTTACAACCTATACACACATCTGTATCCTTATCTGTCTATCTATCTATCTACATTGCTTGCAGGATTTTCTTATTTAATTGAGTTTTTAATTTGGGATCACTTTCTTGGAATAATCAATGAATTTTTTCAATGTCTATTTTATACTCTTTTTCCTAGAAAATTATTGCAGTTTTCCATGATAATTTCCTGCATAATATCACCAAGGCTATTTTTTTTATTAGTTTTTAGGTAGGCCAAAATTTTGAAATATTTTCTTTCCTCTTTCTGTTTTCCAGTTGCTTCCTTTTCCTTAGAGGTACTTTTCATTTTCTTCTGTTTTTTTCAGTCTTTTGACTTTGTGTGATGAAATCTTGGTATCACAGATAAATTCACTTCAATTTATGCAGTTCTAGGTTTCAGGGTTTTATTTTCTTCAGTTGGTATTTTTATTTCCATCTCCAATTGGTCAACTTTATCATCCAGTTTAACAATATTACTTTTAAAATTATTGCTTCCTTCATTTTTTTAATTCTCTTCTATGACTTTTATTTCTTAACTCCATTTTCTTCTTCCTTTATTCTTTGGTTTCTAAAATAAGTTTTGAACTCTTCCTTGAGATTTTTTTGGGAACCCAAGTTCATTAATCCCTTAGAGACTTCAGATATTGGCTATTTCTCATTTCTTTCCTCTTCTGAGGTAGCATTTTTAATTGCCCCTACTAGAACAGTAATTGTCAATGATTAGATTTTGATTTTCTGGTCATTTAGTCAATTGAGCTCTATCCCTGTAGTTTAGTTGTATAATCTCAAGTATTATTTTTTTTTACTGAGACACTGGAATTCAGGTGCCTCATTTTCTGCTCTGGCAATTCCAGTGTTCCTGGTTTGCTTCCTGTGCTAGGGCAGGCAAACACTGTTATCAGTTTCTCAGAGTTGGAAATTCTTGCTTTCTGAGATGATGGTGGAACTCTTACTGTCAGCAAATCTGTACCAGAACCTTAGCTGCACTATGACTAAAAGCCTCTTGCTGGCAACTTGACATTTTAATGATAAAAAGATGTCTCTAGACTATTCCAATATTTGATTTGAGATACAAGCCTTTCCTGAATAATTTTCTTCTTCCTCATATCAAATCAATCTTTTTCCCTCTAGGTCAAATTATCTTCTACCACCTTTGTTCAGTCTTTCTAAATAACAATTCCATTGATTATGAGGCACGTTTTGGAAGGTAAATATAAGTTCTCCAAAATTACTCAGAGGGAAAAGGAGGGTGAAACAGGACCTTTTTCAACATTTTGTTTTATATATCAATTGATGAAAACTTGTCATTTGATTCTTTTATTCATAATCTAAAAAAATAAAATCAACAAATGAATGAATAACTTATTACCCTTAAAATGATTAAAATATATTGAAACCATGAAATCACATTGTTAGTTTTCCATTGCCACAAAGTTTTTTCTGTGCCTCTGTTTCAGATGCAAGCAAGGAATTAAGATTTTTCATCCATTGAGATTCACCAAACTACCTATTAAGGATCCTCAAACTCTAATTATGAAGTTCAGAGAATTGATTTAGATATTTTCAATTTCTATTGTTAAATTATTTGTCAGAGCAAATTCTAGGTGGAGGGAGAAAATGAAAGTGCCTAAATTGCTTTTGCAAATGAATCATGTGTCACCTATTTACATTTCAAACTAAAGTTTGGTATTTTTTCCAAATGACTTTGTATATCCTCTAATTTTAGTTTTCTGGATACTGATAACCATAAATCTTTTATTGCTATTTTAATGTATTTTTTTCTGTATGGAAATTATAAGTTGATGTTCTATTTTTCTCTGGTTTATCTGTAAATTTAATTTCAGAAACTTACATAGGGGATTTTATAATGGCGTCCTTCTGCTATTATTGCTAATGTCCACACATGTTAACATGAATTCAAAAATTTCTGACTTTAGATACTTTTTTTAGAACGATTTTATTTATTTTGAGTTTTACAATTTTTCCTGCTAATCTTTCTCCTCCCCCCACCCCCCAACGAAGGCAGTGTGTTAGTCTTTACATTGTTTCCATGGTAAACACTGCTCTAATTTGAATGTGATGAGAAGGAAGTCATACCTTTAAAGAAGAAAAATAAAGTATATGAGAACAAAATTATGTAATATGAATTGTTTTTCTAAATTGAAGGTATTTAGTTTAATGCAATCAAAACTTTCTAGTTTGATTTTAATGATGCTCGCCATCTCTTCCTTGGTCGCAAACTGCTTCCCTTTCCATAGATCTGACAGGTTAACTATTCCTTGATCTCCTAGGTCCCTTATAATATTTTTTATGTCTAAATCCTGTATCCTTTTTCATCTTATCTTGCTATAGTGGGTGAGGTATTGGTCTAATCCAAGTTTCTGCATACTAACTTCCAATTTCCCAAAACAGTTTTTATAAAAGAGAGAGCTTTTATCCCGATAGCTGGACTCTTTAGGATTATCAAACAACAGATTACTATAATAATTTGCTGCTATTGCACCTGGTCTATTCCACTGATGCACCACTCTATTTCTAAGCCAATACCAGACAGTTTTGATGACTGATGCTTTATAATATAATTTTAGATCTGGTAAAGCTAAGCCACCTTCTTTTTCACATTTTTTAGTGAATTCCAGGAAATTCTTGACTTTTTATTTCTCCATATGAATTTACTTACAACGTTTTCTAACTCATTAAAGTAATGTTTTGGAACTTTGGTAGGACACTAAACAAGTAGTTTATTATTGGTAGAATTGTCATTGTTTTATGTTACCTTGACTTATCCATGAGCAGTTTATATCTGCCCAGTTAAATAAATCTGATTTTATTTGCATGTGAAGTGTTTTGTAATTGTTTTTGAAAAATTTCTGAGCCTGCTTTGGCAGATAGACTCACAACTATTTTATATTGTCTGAGGTTACTTTGACTGGGATTTCTCTTTGCAGCTCTTTCTGCTGTATCTTGCTGGTCATATATAGAAATTTTGAGGATTTATGAGGGTTTATTTTATAACCTGCGACTTTCCTAAAGTTGCTAATTATTTTAAGATACTTTTGAACAAAGTCATACTGGTTTTAAAATTTTAAAGTATAAATTTATTTATAGTTCTTTAAAAGCTTTTCATGTTATTCCTTTTCTGATGGGGAAAAATATTTTAGATTAAATTAAACTTTTTCCTGTTTAGATTTTTTTAAATTCAGCTTGTACTGTATTTTTCTTGGGAAAGGGAGACAAAAGTTGGCTAAAACACAATCAGAGTTTTTCAAGCAATTAATAAATTGAGAGAGGGAATAATGATTTCAAATAATCTTATTTTAATGTAATTGCTGTTAGGATTCATATTTGATATCTTATTTAAATAACAATAGACTAAATATTGTCATTTGAAAAATACATTAGGATTCTCATTACCAATGTCTACCAAATAAAGGGAGAATACTTCTCTCTATCTTCATTTGACAATCAGTTATAATTTTATAAGAGAAGAAAATGAGATTATTTTGAAATAATTGTCTAAAAGAACAGAATGAAAATAATCAGTGAATGGTAAGATACATGTGCTCAAGCTAAAGCAGGATATATCTATGAATTGAAGAGATTTATATTTGGAAAATGTTAAAAAATCAAAAAAAATTAATGTATGGCAAATAGACATATGTATTAAGGTCTTTCTTTATTATACATTTAATTTTCTTCTAGTTTCCTGATGAAGGAAGAGATTTTGGCAGAGTTTCTCTGTCTACAAGACTGATATTCAAATGACAATATCTGAACTTCAACTGAATCCTTTCCAGTTCACTCAAATGGCCAAAAGATTGAACTCTAGGTATAAGATAGGAAGAAACACAGATTCATTTCCATGCCACAGAATGCATCAACATATGAGAGATAATAGAGTAATATTTTTGAAAACCTTCACAATAAAACAACCATGCTTTAATCTAAAAAATGGACATATATATATTTTTTTTATTTAAGAAATATTAACTGTCTGTTTTATTCAAGTGACAATACCATATTGTATAGGAATAAAAAGAAAATAAAATGCATTTTATGCTCTAATGAAGCCTAAAGTCTTGGCTAATATAAGTAATGAGATTTAGAGTTGAAAGAGACCTAAGAAACCACTTTTTCACTACCTTGTTCCGCAAATGATGGAGTGAGGGCTTTGGGAATGACAAGATTACATGGATAACAAGAAGAGGAGCCAGAGTTGAATTCCAGTTTTAGCACTAGGTCTGTTCACTATGTTGCATACTATATAATATCATAAGGAATTCCAAAAGAAGGGAAAATGTGAAAGTAAAGTCTGAATTGCAATTGGAATAATTACATAACAATCTCAAATATCACAAACTTTATCATATTTTTTTTACTAATGCCACATTTATCCCCTTAATAATGATTTAAGATTATCAATCATATAATATTAAAAACACATGAGAATCAAAAGGATAAAGGTCATAAAATATATTCTTGTTAGATCAAAGTTGTGAAAGACAAGTATCCCATCACATATTGCTTTCTCTCCAAAGAAGTAATGTTAAAAACTGTAGTCAGAAAATATTTGATATATGTAGCATAACACATTAACGTAACTCTGCCTTTTAAGCTTGCTATTTTTTCTTGAAAAAGTAATGAAATCATACTCAAGGCATGGTGTGTTCATGGGACTAAAGACAAGGCATCAGCATCATATTCTAGTACCCAAGTACATGTAGTGGAATACTGGAATAGATTAGGTGTACAGCAAACAGAAATAAATGACCACAGCAATCTAATCTTTGATAAATCTAAAACTCTAAGACTTTGGCACAGTAACTCCTTATTTGACAAAAAGCATGAGGAAATTGGAAAGAATTTTGGTAGAAACAAAATACAGATCAACATCTCACATCAATAAAGATAAATTCAAAATTGGTATGTGATATAAAGATAAAGAAGTATATTACATTAAAATTATGAAAGCATGTAGTATTTTTAACTCTCAAACCTATTCATAAGGAAATAATAATGACTAAACAAGCAATAAGGATCATTACAAAATATAAATCCAATAGCTTTGACTATTTGAATTCAAAAAAATGTTTTTCAAAAAACAAAATCACTGGAACCAAAATTTGGAGAATGATAGGCAATGGAGAGGTGAGCAATTTCACTGTCTCATGATATAGATCTCAATGCTCAAATGTAAAGAGCTTTTTTTCTGTTCCAAATATTGAAAAAGTGACCATCAATGTGGGAATAAATGAATAATGTGTGATATATAATTGTGATAGAATACTATTGTGCACTCAAAAGTGATGAGCAAAATATTTTCAGGAAAAACTGGAAAAAACTTATATGAACTCATACAAAATGAAGTGAACAGAACCAGGAGAACAGAGAAAATAGTAACAGCAATGTTTCATTTTGATCACTTGTGAATAGCTTACTTATTGTGAATAACTTAATTATTTTTCATTTAAGATTTTTCAAGGCAATGGGGTTAAGTGGCTTGCCCAAGGCCACACAGCTAGGTAATTATTAAGTGTCTGAGGTCAGATTTGAACCCAGGTACTCCTGACTCCAAGGCCGGTGCTCTATTCCCTGCGCCACCTAGCCAACCCTTGAATAACTTACTTATTAAAAACAATTTGAAAAGTACTTATAAGGAAAACTGTTATCTACTTCCAAAGACAAAAATGATGGAGTTGCAATACATTTTGATGCATACCCTTCTTAATTGCTTTATTTTATATTATTTTTATTTTTGACTCTTTGTTGAGCATTTTCTTTTATAACATGGTTAACATGGTAACATATTTTGTGTGATTTCACATCTATAACCTTTATTAAGTTGCTGATTTTCTCAAACATAGGGGAAGATAGGAAATAGAAAGAGAAGGTGGCATTCAAAATTTAAAAAAAAATATATACTTTTTTCAAATAAGAAAAAAGAATAAAATAAAAAGTTACTGAAACTACATTCTACTAAAAATATCAACTTATAACATCTGTCTAAAAATATTCAGTTTTAATATCATCAGTAGGTTTTTTAATGTTTTGTAATCATAATGTTTAATTTTTGCTGCTCTTAGAACTTTAATTATGAATCTAAATTGTTCTAATATCCATTAGATACTGCTTAATGAAGGCACATCATATGTCTGATGTGGCAGTACTAATTGGTATAATTACATTCTAATATGCATCAGTTGCCTATTAAAAAGAGGAAAGTGAATAAAAAGCAAAAACAGGAAGAACTCTGTTCTAAAATTGTACAGCTGGAAAATGAAATTACAATTTGAATCAATTGCATAAAATAGTTCACAGATTTTATTTTTAGCATTCATTGGACTTAAAATGCTTTCTATATGAATTAATAAATAAAAGTACAAAATACCTTAGGATAATGATATTTTCAATTTATTTTGTGCCTCCATAATTCACTTATCATGCACATTTATGTGTTGTAGATATCTTGATTTGAGTCTTACCCACCAAGATTGGTAAGTGTAGGATTACTCTTACAAATGAAGTTTTATGTCCATTTCCATGAAATAGCAGACTGTAATGCACAGTAATGCTTTGGTTATTTTAAAAGTGCTTTATGGTAGTGGTGGAAGAAAGATAAAAATTTTAAGTCCTGATTATAATCAAGGCTTTACAAAAGAAAAACATAGGGTGGGAGGAAATTATATATGCATATAAATGAATGCATATGTATAATTTTACCAGGGAAAATATCAGAGAAATTAGAATGTTTGAAAGAGAAAGAAGCTCAGGAAACATAGCAGAAAGTGGAAGAAAAAATTCAGCAAAAATATTCTTGTACACATTGTTGGTGGAACTTTGAACTCATCCAAACTTTCTGGAGAGCAATTTGGAATTATGCCCAAAAGGCAATAAAATGTGTATACCCTTTAATTCAACTATACCACTAATGGATCTATACCCTGAAGAGATCATGAAAAAGGGTAATAATATCACTTGTACAAAAATATCCAAAGCATCTCTATTTGTGTTAGCAATGAATTGGAAATTGAATGAATGTCCATCAATTGGGTAATGACTGAACAAATTGTGATAGGCGTACATTATGGAACAAGATTGTTCTATCAGAAACCAGGAGTGCTCAGAGAGAATTCAGAGAAGCCTGGAGGGATTCGCATGAACTGATGGTAAGCAAGTTAAGGAGAACCAGAAGAACATTGTACACCATTACAGCCACATGGGGTTGATGATCAACCTTAATGGACTTGCTCATTTCATAAGTGCAACAATCAGGGACAATTTGGGGGTATTTGCAATGAAGAATACCATCTGTATCCAGAGAAAAAATTGTGGAGTTTCAACAAACATCAAAGACTATTGCCTTTAATTTTTAAAAAATCCTTATTATGCAATCTTGCTATATCTTATATTTCTTTTCCTTAAGGATATTCTTTCTCAATACACTCAATTTAGACCAATATATAGCCTGGAAACAATGTAAAGACTAGCACACTGCCTTCTCTTTTGGGTGGGGGAAGGGAAGCAAGATTGGTGGAAAATTGTAAAATTCAAAAATAAATAAATAAATAAATTTAAAACACAAAATATTTGAAATACTGAATTGAAAACTTGAAAAAATATTCTTGAACTCAGGTTTCCACTTACAATTTTCTTGTTTCTTCTCTTCCTCCATCTCACTAGATATGCACTTTGGATACATCTTTTTACCTGCCAAGATAAGTATGTGGTTTAGTCTTCCTCTTGTTCTTTTTTAAGTTCAAGTAGCATCTTATTGCAAAGTTCTTTTTTTTAGGTTTTTGCAAGGCAAATGGGGTTAAGTGGCTTGCCCAAGACCACTCATCTAGGTAATCATTAAGTGTCTGAGACCGGATTTGAACCCAGGTACTCCTGACTCCAAGGCCAGTGCTTTATCCACTATGCCACCTAGCCGGCCCTAGGATATCCATTTTAAGTGAGTTTTTTTTTTCCTTTCCCTCAGTTAAATGAAAAATAAATTAACATTATTTCGAAACTGAGTTCCAATTTTTTTTGCCCTTTGAAACTTTTGCCATTTGAAAAGGCAAACAATTTAATATGGGTTATACCTGTGCAGTCTTACAAAACATATTTCCACATTAGTCACATTGTTAAAAAAATGCAGAGTAAAATATAGTTAAGAAAATGAAAAAAAGGGGAAAAAGTGCTTTTGTCTTTACTCAGACTTCATCAGTTCTTTCTCAGGAAAGGGATAGCATTTGTCAAAGACCTTGGATATTTTTATTGCCGAGAATAATGTAGAGTATGTAGTGCATCATAAGAAATTGCTATTTCTTTCTACAATGTTGTTCTTCTTGTTTCAGTTTGCAACAATTCATGCAAGTCTTTTCAGTCTTTTCAAGTTTATTCTGAAAATTCCATGCTCATCATTTATTGTAGCACAATTGTATTCCATCTCCATCATAAACATATAGAACTTGTCCAGTCATGTGACAGGTGTATGATGTGCACTCAAATTGCAGGTCTTATCCAACACTACAAGAGTTACCATAAATAATTTTTCCACATATAGGTCCTTTTCTTTAAAAAAAAATCTCTTTGAGATACATACCTAGTAATGGTATTGTTTGGTCCAGCCCTTTTGGCATAGTTCTGCATCACTCTCCAGAATGTTTGAATCAGTACAAAATTTCACCAGCAGTGACTCAATTTTCCACATCTCCTCCAACATTTATCATTTTTCTTTTCTTCCATATTAGCTAAATTGATGGCTATGGGGTGCTAGTTCAGATTTGATTTAATATGCATTTCTCTAGTCAAAAGTGATTTAGATAATTTTTCATATGATTATAGCTACCTTTGATTACTTTGAAAATTACCTGTTGATATGCTTTGATTATTTATAGTTTCAGAATGGATGTTATTTTTAATAAGTATTGTTTTTCTATGTATGTGAGAAATGAGGTTTTTATCAGATAAACATTCACCTTTTTTTATTTACATTTGCTGTGTATTTTTTTCAAACTTATTTCCACTCCTCTTTATCCTGTTCTCTCTCCTTTCAAGCTATCATTCCTCAAAAGTGTTTTCCTTCGGTCATATTTACCAATTTTCCACACCCTTCTCCTATTCCTTTCCATTTTTTTAATATTTAGATAGATAGATTTCAATATCCAACTAAGTTCTACTGTAATGTCATTGATATTTTTCGATCCATGATCTTAATTCATCCTTGTTCCTTCTTTCTCTTTCAATATACAATGAAAATTAGTTATCTTTACAATCATAAATTTGAATTTATTTTTTCTTTACTTCCCTTGCCTTGCCTTCCTTTCCTTTCTTTTGCCTTACTTTCTTTTCCTTTCCTTTCCATCCCATTCCATTCCATTCCCACTCCTACCAGTGTCTGACTCCAAAAATGACATTTTCATGCCCATATGACAATCAATGGAAACAGAATTATATTGTGGGAGGTACTGTTAGGATTATGGCAGTGTCCTGCTTTCTGTACTTTAGAGGTCAATATATTATATTTCTTTTTCTCCTTCTTGCTCACTTCCTCAATTACAACTGCCACCACTCAATTTCTGCTCATTTTAGGAATAAAAATTTCCCCTCTCCTAAAGTAGAACACAATTATAGATTACAGGACAATGTGCAAGAGAAAATGTTTCTTAATTTGTAAATTGAACCCCACCCCAATCTAGTTTTCTATCAACATTTTTTGGTCACCTATGTTTTATCAAGGCAATTAATCTTTATTTCACTCACAAAATGAGGGAATTCTTTAGTTAAAACATTTTATTACCCTTTCAAAGACTGAATTTCATATTAATTCCCCAGTCTTCCCAATTCTTTTCCCTTTTCATAATCCTATTTCCTCACAGAGTGCACCTTGCTCCTGAGTGTGCTCTAAATAAATACATAAATTACTATTCCTCAATATTCACCTAAAGACTGAGTAGGAGTGATTTTTCTCTTTCCTATAATACCTTGTCAATTCTCTCCCAATTTGTATAGCTTCCCATTGTGCTTATTGAAAGACAAAATAAATTTATTAACAATGCAACAATAGTCTTCAGAATATTAACATTCTTCCATATGGATTTTTAGAATCCTCTGAAATCTTTAATTTATTGGGCATTTTTGGTTTTTAAGAATTCTTTGGGATTTTTTTTAAATTTTTTCTTTGTTAACTATTCCATTTTACTTTTCTTGTTTTATTTCTTTCTTCATTGATACATTACTTTTATAATTACATGCTAGGAAAGGGTTTTTTTGTTTTTTATATAAATATTTTTTTTTGCTTTCCATTTATATACAATAGTAGTTTCTATCTATTATTTTTGGTAAGGTTTTGAATTTTACATGTTTTGCCCCCATCCTCCCATCCTTCCCTCCTCCTGACCCCAGAGAAGGCAATCTGATAATCTTTATATTATTTCTATGCTGTACTTTGGTCAAAATGGAATGTATTGAGAGAAATATCATATCCTTGAGGAAAAAATATTAGAGATAGCAAAATTACGTAGTACATAAGAAAACTTTTTTTTTAATTGAAGGTAATAATATTTTGTCTTTGTTAACTCCACAGTTCTTTCTGTAGATATAGACAGTATTCACTGTTCCAGATAACCTAACATTGTCCCTGGTTATTGCACTGATGGAATGAGCAAGTTCATTAAGTTTGATCATCACCACCATGTTATTGTTATGGTGTACAGTGTTCTTCTTTTTCTGCTCATCTCCCTCAGCATCAGTTCATGCAAGTCTTTTGAGGCTTCTCTTTAATTCCTATCTCTTCTGATTTATAGTAGAACAATAGTGTTGCATAACATACACATACCACAATTTATTCAGTTATCCCCCTATTGATGGATATTCACTTGCTTCCGAATATTTTGCTATGACAAACAGGGCTGCTATGAATATTTTTGTATAAATGATGTTTGTGACCTTTTTCATAAAATTTTCAGGATTAGACCCAGTAGATGTATTGTTGAAATAAAAGGTATGCACATTTTTATTACTGTTTGGGCATAATTCCAAATTGCTCTCCAGAAATGATGGATCAGTTCACAGCTTCACAATCAAAAAATTAATGTTACAGTTTTCCCACATGATTATTGTCCTTTCTGGTCATATTGGCCAATCTGAGAAGTGTGAGGTGGTACCTCAGAGATGTTTTATTTAACATTTTTTTTTCTAATCAGTAATGATTTAATGCAATTTTTTCATATGACTATGGATAATTTTGTTTTCCTAATCTGTACAATGACTATTAATATACTTTGGCCATTTGATAATTGGGTAATGGCTTGTCTTTGTTTTTTGTTGTAAAATTTGACTCAGTTCTCTATATATTTTAGAATTGAGTCCTTTGTCACAAATACTAGCTTGTAAACAGTGCTTGCCAATTTACTACCTTTAATTTGATCTTGTTTACAGAGATTTTGTCTGCATAAAAGCTTTCTAATGTAATATAATCAAAATTATCTAGTTTATTTTTACTGATATTCTCCATCTCTTCCTTGGTCATAAAGGGCTTCCCATTCCATAGATCTGACAGGTAAACTATTCCTTGATCCCCTAGTTTGCTCAAAATATTGTCTTTTATGTCTACATCCTACACCCACTTTGATCTTATCTTGGTATAATGTGAGGTGTTGGTCTAATCCAAGTTTCTGCTATACTGGCTTCCAATTTTCCCAAAAAATTTTCTCAAGCAGAGAGTTCTTATCCCAGAAGCAGGGCTCTTTGAGTTCATCAAACAACAGATTACTATTATAGTTCCCTGCTCTCTCTTTTGCACCAAGTTATTGCACTGATCAACCATTCTATTTCTTTATAATATAATTTTACATCTGGTAAGGCTAAACCACCTTCTTTTGCACTTTTTTTCATTAAATCTCTGATATTCGTGACTCTTTGTTTCTCCATATGACCTTAAATATAATTTCTTTTCTAAATCCTTAAAGTAGTTTTGGGGAAGTTTGATTGATAAGGCATTAAATAAATTGTTTACTTTAGTTTGTGAGTCTGCCTTGGTAGGTAGATTCCAAAGCATTATATATTGTCTGAAGTTTTTATAAATAGTATTTCAATTTCTAGTTCTTGCTGTTGTATCTTGCTGGTAATATATATATATATATATATATATATATATATATATATACATATATACATAAATACATATAAAGAAATGCTGAGGATTTATGAGGGGTGATTTATATCCTGTGACTTTGCTAAAGTTGCTAAATATATCCAGGAGATTTTTAGATATTTTAAATTCTCTAGTCATACCATCTTGTCATCCACAAAAAGTAAGAGTTTTGTTTCTCCCTTCCCAATTCTAAATCCTTCAATTTTTTTATTCTGTTATTGCTGAAGCTAACATTTATTTTTTAATTAGTATTTTTTGTTTCCCAATTATATACAGTAGTATTTTTCTACCCATCATTTTCAGTAAGGTTGAGAATGTTTACAAACATTCCTCCATTCTCCCTTCCCTCCCCCATCCCCCATAGAAGGCAGTCTGTTAATCTTTACACTGTTTCCATTGATTGAAATTCAATGAGGTGGGAGAGAAATGATATCCTCTAGGAAAAAATAAAATATTAGAGATAGCAAAATTATGTAATATATAAGACACATTTTTAATAAAAAAATTGAAGGTAATAGAATTTTATCTTTGTTTAAACTGCTCAGTTTTTTCTCTGTGTAAGCATGGTATTTTCCATCACAAGTGCTCAAAACTTGTCCCAGATTATTTCATTGAAGGAATGAACAAATTCAGTAAGATTTTTGCAGGTGTATAACGATTTTCTCATTCTGCTCATCTCATTTGGCATCAGTTCATGCAAATCTTTGCAGATTTCTCTGAATTCCCATACCTCCTAGTTTCTAATATAACAATAATGTTCCATAATTAACATACCACAATTTGTTCAGCCATTTCTCAGTTGATGGACATTCACTTGATTTCCAATTTTTTTGCTACCACAAACAATTTTTATACAAGTGATGTCTTTACCCTTTTGCATGATGGTATTGCTGGATCAAAGGGTATGGACATTTTTACTGCCTTTTGGGAATAATTCCAGATTGGTCTCCAGAAAGATTGGATGAGTTCACAGCTCGACCACTAATGTATTAGTGTCTCAGATTTCCCACATCCCTTTCAACATTGAACATTGTCCTTTGTGGCATATTGACATATATATATATATATATATATATATATATATATATATATATATATATATATATATATATATGTATGTATATATATATATATTTATATATATTTATATATAAATATATATATCCAAATTTTTTTTAATTGGAGAGTTCTTATCCCTTAAATTGGACTTTTTGGGTTTATCAAACAGCAGATTTTTAAAATGGATTCCTACTCTCTCTTTTGTTTTCACCTAGTCTATTTCAATGACCTACCACTCAATTTCTTCATAAAATAATTTTAGATCTGTAAGGCTAAACTACCTTCTTCTGTACTTTTTTCTTTTTAAATCACTGGATGATATTCTTCATATCAATTTAGTTACAATCACTTCTAGCTCATAAGTAATATTGTGGGAGTTGAGGGGCAAGGCACTAAATAAGTAGATTAATTTAAGTAGAATTGTTATTTTATTATATTAGCTCTACCTATACAAGGGCAGTTGATGATTGCCCAGTTATTTCAATCTGATTTTATTTGTGTGAAAAATGTTCATAATAGTTTTCATAGAGTTTATGAATCTGCTTGGCAGGTAGACTCCCAAGTATTTTATATTGTCTGAAGTTATTCTAAATGGAATTTCCCTTTCTAGCTCTTGCTTCTCTATCTAACTCCTTATATATAGAAATGCTGAGGATATTTGAGGGTTTATTTTATATCCTATGGTTTTGCTATAGCTGTTAATTTTTCCTAGTACTATTTTGATTATATTTTAGTATTCTCTGGAGTAGAGAATATCATCTGCAAAGAGTAAAAATTTTGTTTATTTCTTACCAATTCTAATCCATTCAATTTTTTCTTCTCTTATTGCTGAAGCTAAATATATATAGTACAATATTGAATAGTAATGATTATAATAGGCATCCTTGTTTCACCCTTGATCTTATTGGCAATGCTTCTAACTTATCCCCATTGCATTAAATGCTTGTTGATGGCTTCAGATAGTTACTGCTAGTCATTCGAAGGAACAGTCCATTTATTTCTATGCCCTCTAGTGTTTTTGGTACCTATTATTGTTGTTACATTTTGTCCAAGGCTTTTTCAGCATCTATTAAGATTCTTATATGATTTATATTAAGGTTGTTATTGATATAGTCAATTATACTAACAGTTTTCCCAATATTGAATCAACCCCTGTATTCCTGGGATAAGTCCTGTTTGGCCATAGTGCATTATCCTACTGATAATTTGCTGTAATCTCTTTGCTATGATTTTATTGAAGATTTTTGCATATTTTGAATATTCATTAGGGAACTTGGTGTATAATTTTCTTTCTCTGTTTTGACTCTTCCTGGTTTAGGTATCAGCATCATAATGGAGTCATAGAAGGAGTTAGACAGAGTGTCATCTTCACCTATTTTTCCAAAGATTTTATATAGAATTAGAACCAATTGTTCTTTAAAATTTGATAGAATTCACTTGTGAGTCCATCTGACCATGGAGAATTTTTCTTGGGCAATTCAATGATAGCTTGTTGAATTTCTTTTTCTGAGATTGGGTTATTTAGGTATTTAATTTCCTCTTCATTTTACCTAGACAACTCATATTTTCATAAATGTTCATCTATTTTACATAGATTATCAAATTTAGTGTCATATATTTTGACAAACGTATTCCAAATTATTACTTTACCCCTCTTTAGTGGTGAATTCAACTTTTATCATTTATACTAGCAATTTGGTTTTCTTCTTTCATTTTTTAATCAAATTAACCAAAGGCTTATCAATCTTATTGTTTTTTTTTATAAAATCAACTCTGTTTTATTAATTAGTTCAATAGATTACTTTCATTAAATTTTATTAACTTCTCCTAAAGGTTTTAGTGTTTCTAATTTGGCATTTAATTGGGGCTATTTTATTTGTTCTTTTTCTAGGTTTTTTAGTTGTATTAGCTCATTGATTTCCTCTTTCTCTATTTTATGCATGTAAGCAGTTAAAGGTATAATAGATCCTCCTTGGCTGTATCCCATAAGTTTTGGTATGTTGTCTGATTATTTCCATTATCAAGGAGGAAATCATTAATTCTATCTATAATTTGTTGTTTTATGCATTCATTCTTTAAAATGAGGTTATTTAGTTTCCAATTAGTTTTGAATCTAGCTCTCCATGGTCTATTATTGGACTTGATTTGTATTGCATTATGATCTGACAGAGAAGTATTCACTATTTCTCCCTTTCTGCATTTGATTACAGGTTTTTATGCCCTAATACATAATCAGTTTTCATGCAGTTGTCATGTTAAGAAGATTAAAAACAATTATATTCCTTTCTGTTCCAATTACATTTTCTCCAAAGGTCTATCATATAAAAATATTATAACATTCTATTTACCTCCTTAATTTACTTCTTGGTTATTTTATGGTAAGATTTATTTAAATCTGAGAGCAGAGGGTTAAGGTCTCCCCCCGGTAGAGGTTTTCTCTCTATGTCATCCTGCAATTTTTCAACTTCTCTAAAATTTTCATTTTGCGCCATTTGGAACATGCATATCTAGCATTGAAATTGCTTCATTGTCTGTGGTAACTTTCTGGACAATATAGTTTCCTTCCTCATCTCTTTAATGAGATCTATTTTTGCAGTCCTATTTGAAGATCAAACCTTCTGTTCAGCTCTGTCCATTCCAACAGGAACATTTGAAATTCCCCTAGTTCATTTAAAGTCCATCTTTTTCCCTGGAAGAGGACATTCATTTTTGCTGGGTAGTTGATTCTCAGTTGCATTCCAAGCTCTTTTGACTTCAGGTATATTATATTCCAAGCCTAACAAGCTTTTAATATACTTGCTGCTAAGTCCTGTGTGATCCTGACTGCAGCTCCATGATATTTGAATTGTGTCCTGGCTGCTTGTAATATTTTCTCATTGACTTGGGAGTTCTGGAACTTGTCTATAATGTTCCTAGGGGTTGCTTTTTGCGATCTCTTTCTCTGGGGGGGATTGATGGATTCTCTATTTTGCCTTCTGCTTCTAGCATATCAGGAAAATTTTCCTGTAATAATTCTTTGAAAATGATGTCAAGGCTCTTTTCCTGCTCATGACTTTCAGGTATTCCGATAATTTTTAAATTACCTTTCCTAAATCTGTTTTCCATATCAGTCGTTTCTGCAATGACATGTTTCACATTTTTTTTCTAATTTTTCATTTTTTTGGTTTTGAAGTATTGATTCCTGATTTCTGCTAAATTCATCAATCTCCCTGAATTCTATTCTTTGTCTGAAGGATTTGTTCTCCTCAGAGAGTTTTCTTATCTCTTTTTCCATCTGGCCAGTTTTGCTTTTTAAAGCATTCTTCTCCTCAATAACTTTTTGAACTGTTTTATCCATTTGATCTCAGCTGGTTTTTAGCATGCTATTTCCTTCAGTATTTTTTTAGATTTCCTTGACTAGGCTGCTGACTTCATTTTCATGTATTTCCTGCTGACTTCATTTTCATGTTTTTCCTGCATCTCATTTCTTTTCCCAGTTTTTCTTCTAACTACCTCATTTGAGTTTCAAAGTTTTTTTTTTTTTGAACTTTGTTGTAGCTTGAATCCAATTTCTGTTTTTCTTGGAGTCTTTAGATGCAGGAGCTTGTGTTTCCTCATCTTCAGACTGAGTATATTGATCCTTCTTGGGATCATATATAATGTATTTCTCAATGGTGTTCCTTTTTTTCTCTGCTTGCTCATTTTCCCAGCCTAAGCCTGTTTTGGGGCTGCTTCCTGAGCTTTTGGGACACTCCCACAAGGGTCTCAATGTATGAGGCTCTGTCCTCCCTCGTGGTCTGTGAAAGACCATATGTAACCCCCTCTGCTATGGGGCTGAGGTAGAGGGGGCCCCTGCTGTTCTTTGGGGGGGGGTCTAGACTGCAATCAGGATCTGAATGTGTTCAGAGCCCCAGAGACCTGTTCCAGGAGCAGAGGACAGAGTATGTCAGTCTCTCTTCACTCACCTCCCTCAGCTCTATGGGCTTATGCCCTGGGTGCTCCTTTGTTCAAAGAGTTTATGAGTTTGTCTTGGAACATTGATTTACCAGGGATTTGATGTTGTCTATAATTAATTTAAATGCAATTTTCTTTTTATCTCTTCTTCTTGGGTTTGCTGTTCATATATAGATATAGTGATGATTTACGTGGTTTTATTTTATATCCTGTTACTTTGCTGAATTTATTAATTGTTTCAAGGAGATTTTAAGATGATTTTCTTGGTTTCTCTCAGTATACAAACATATCACTTATAAAGTGTGAAAGCTTTATTTCCTCATTGCCAATTCTGATTCCTTCAATTAATTTTTCTTATCTTATTACTAAGGATAGCATTTCTATTACTATTTTGAATAGTAATAGTGATAAGGGGCATTATTGCTTCAGCCCTGATCTTATTGGAAATGCTTCTAGTTTATCCCCATTTCATATAATACTTGTTGATAATTTTAGATATATGATATTTATTATTTTAAGGCAAACTTCATTTATTCCTAAATTTTCTAGAGTTTGTAATAAGAATAAATGTTTTATTTTATTAAAGGTTTCTTCAGGATCTATTGTGATAATCCTTTGATTTTTGTTGCTTTTGCTATTGCTATGTTCAATTATGTTGAGTGTTTTTTCTAATATTGAGTCATCTCTGCCTACCTGGTATAAATACGACCTCATCAAAGTATATTGTCCTAGTATAATAACAGTATAATCCTACCTCATCAAAGTATATTATCCTAGTAAAATCACAGTATAATCTCATTGCTAATATTTTATTTTATATTTTACATGAATATTCAATAAGGAGATAGGTTTATGAATTTATTTTTCTGTTTTCGTTCTTCCTGGTTTTGGAATCAGCAACATACAAGTGCCATAAAAAATAATTTGGCAGAATTGCTTCTCCTTCAAATTTTTTGAAATAGCTTTTGTAGAAGAAAATTAAATTGCTCCTTAATTATTTGGTAGAATTTACTTATAAATCCATCTGGACCTGGAAACTTTTTCTTATGGAGTTTATTGATGGATTTTTCAGTTTCTTTTTATGAAATGGGCCAATTTAAGTGTTTTATTTACTGTTCTGTTAGTCTGGTCAGTCTGCATTTTTGTAAACATTCCTTCATTTCACTCAGATTATCAAATTTATTGGCATACATTTTGTCAAAATATCTCTGCATTATCTCTTTACTCCTCATCAGTGGCTGATTTACCTTATTCATTTTTGTTGTTGGGAATTTGGATATATTGTTTCCTTTTCTAAATCAGATTAACCAAATGTTTATTTATTTTACTGACTTTATTATAAAACCAACTCTTAGATTTATTTATTACATCAATGAGTTTCTTGATTTCAATTTTGTAAATCTCTCCCTTGACTTTTGTTCTTTCTTTTCTTTCTGTTCTTTTGATTCCTCTCTGTTATAAGAAGATTTAAATGAAATATTTCCATTTTAATACTTTTTAAAATTTCCTCGATTATTATATTTACATTTGTTTTCCCGTATTTTCCTCTCTCTCTCTCTCTCTCTCTCTCTCTCTCTCTCTCTCTATATATATATATATATATATATATATATATATATATATATATATATATCTGTCCCTCTTATTTTCTTATGCTTTCTCCCCCATTTCAAATCAATAACAGAACTATAATTTGAAGCTATTTAAACTGAATCCAGGACTTTTTCACCATAAAACAGTTCCTGCTAAATTCCATTCATTTAAAATGAATTCATCTTCATTTTTATTACCATTGTCAATCTTATTTTTTTTGAATTATAAAGATTTTATTTATTTTGAGTTTTACATTTTTCCCCCTAATCTTACTTCCCTCACCCCTCCCAAGAAGGAAATTTGACAGTCTTTACATTATTTCCATGGTATACATTGATCCAAATTGAATGTGATGAGAGAGAAATCATATCCTTAAGGAAGAAACATAAAGTATAAGAGACAGCAAGATCAGACAATAAGATATCAGTGTTTTCCCTAAATTAAAGGTAATAGTCCTTGGTCTTTGTTCACAGTTCTTTCTCTGGATACAGAAGATATTCTCCATTGAAGAGAGCCCCAAATTGTCCCTGATTTTTCCACTATGGAATGAGTGTGTCCATCAAGTTTGATCATTGCCCCCAAGTTAGGGTGTACAATGATTTTCTGGTTCTGTTCATCTCACTCAGCATCAATTCATGCAAATCCCTCAAGGCTTCCCTGAATTCAAGAACTCTGTACTTTAACTCTAAACACTGTTATTTGAATCCTTATCTTGACATTTGCATGCATATGTGCCTTTGGGAAAAATCAGTTTACCTCAAAAGAATCAGTTTTCCAATCTCTGAAATGAGGTAGTAATAGAAATTACACTTAGGTTTCTTCTTCTAACATATTATATCTGGTATCTCAAAGTAATAAGATTTTTTCCCTTTTAAATATTGTCGTTATAACCATTGTTATATGTAAACAAAGTCTTAAGTTGATATCTTGTAATTGAAATATTTTTATCTAAAAAATGGTGAACAAATCACTTTATTAACATTAAATTCAAATTGACTGAGGTATTAATCAATGGAAATTTAAAGTTTCAATTTCCAAATGACAGTATCATTGTCAGAAAATACCTTGATAAAGCAAAACATTGGATACCCAAGCTTTGCTTCATCTAGTAAATCTTTTTAAGGGCCTTGAACATACTAATTAAGATCATCAAAGTTAAATTCACAGATAAAATTCTGATAATTGAATTCAGTTCTTGGGCTCAAAATATAGTCTTTGGTTTAAATGAAGAATTTTCAAGATCAATATTATGGTTCCACTGCAGGATGGAAATATTTGGGCGTAAAATATAATAGAAAAACTATACTATGGAAAAATCTGATTTCAAACTTAACATGCTGAATTACAAATATTAACTTATGGGTGTTATAAATATTACATATCTGTCTATCCCCTGAGAAAGGAGTGTGGGTACAAAACATCAAGATCAAAGATCAAGGCATTCATTTATTTTGTATCAATCCTTTGCTAAAAGGAAATCAACAACAATAGATAAGCTTGACACAAACAATGTAAATAAAAATAACTAAGGAATTTCTGGGGCAGTGTCAAGATGGTGGCATGTAGCAAGGAAGCTGCCAGAACTTTTCCAAAAACAACTTTTAAAGACTTTTTTAAAACAGATGCTAAAGCATCACAATCCACTATACACAATGAAACATTTTTTTTATGTGAAATATGTGGGAGGGACTCCAGAAAAAAATCTCTGTCACATGGATAAAATAGTAGTGTAGACCCATAAAGGTAGTTGAGGTGGGAAGCTAAGTAAGATAAAAACTCAGTAGATCAGAATTACAGCAGACCAACAATGAGGTCCGAATTCCATCTAAGAGAGCAAGATTCTATCCCTGCAGCACTGTTGCTCTGTTTGACTTTCCTAGTACAGACAACTAACCTAAAATATCTGAAATACCAGAGTAGAAATTCTGGTGAACTAGACACTATATATATTATAGGAACAGAGCTCTACTTTCCAAATTAGCAAAATACATCAAAAAGGATACGAACTATAAAAACCTTCTAATGTGATAGGGATGATAAAAACCCATTTCAGGGGAGAAAATCAATGACAAAATGCATATATGTGAAGTCTCAAAGGGATTTATGAATTGGTTTCAGTTACAAATAGGTCTCTTAGCAGAGCTCAGAAAGGATTTTAAAAAACAAAAAAGAGAGGAAGAAGTTCAAAATTGAGAAAGAAATGTGTCATGCAGGAGAAATAATAAAAACTGACTGAAGCAAGCAATGCCTTTAAAAATTAAATAAACAAGTAGAAAAGAAAAACATCACATATAAAAGTAAAATTAAATAAGTGAAAAAGAAACATGAAAACAAGGAACTAAAACCTTAAGAACTAAAAGTTGACTAATGGAAATGAATGACTAAGTGAGACACCATGATTCCACAAAACACAACCAAAGGATTGCAAATAAGAAGAAAATATAAAATACCTATTAGTAAACTAACCATGAGGAAAAATAGATCCAGGGGAAAAGTTTTATGAACTTTTATACATGAAATATACAAGCAGAAATAGTCCAGAAACTATCTTGAAGGAAATTTTAATGCAAAACTGCCCAAATAGTCAATTACACACAAAAAAATAACATAAAGATAAAAAAATAAAATAAAGATAAAAAGATCCAAAAATAAAATCAATGAGTAACAAAGTAGCAAAATTTCAGAATTTGCAAATAAAGAACAAAAATCTGTAAATAGTGAAAATGAAGCAATTTACATACCAGGGAGCCACAGTCAGAATTATACAGGACTTATCTGATTCAATATTAAGTTATCAGAGGACATGGAAGGTGATATTCTGGAGGAAAAGGAACTTGGATATAAACAACATCTGCTACCCTGTATAAAATCAGCATAATCTTTCATGGAAAAAGATGGATTTTCAATGAAATAGAGAAATTTAAAACTCACCAGAATTCACAGGAAATTTTATCTATGAATACACAAGATATGTATAGAACTGTAAATAAAAAAAAGAAAGAAATGTCCATCAATAAGAGTGAACTGTCTAGATCCCTACATAGGAAATCAATAGATGTTATGCTTGAGAAATATAATTCTCTCAGGACATTTGAAAGAAGAATACTTAGAGCGTCTATGTCTAAATTGTCAGTGATCTCATCAAACTGTTAGCTTTGAGACTTGTATTTCTATCAGACAGTTAGAATTACTTATAAAGAGGATATAGATGTAAACTGGCTGTGAAGTAATCAAATTATTAACTTTTGAGGGATATATTTATATTCATGCAGTTGCAGGGAGTGAACTTGGAAAGTACGTGTGATTATGAATTAAACATGATGTGAGAAAACAAATGGCTCTTGACAATTGCAATTCTAATGGGATGATTATGGGATATGTACTGGGACAGAAAGTGTGGATATGAAGTAATTTTGATGTTATGATACTTATTACCCTTGAGGGTTGAACTTCTATCAGGACATTTGAAAGAGTATATATTGATATAAGGTATTGGTGCACAACAGCTATGAAACTATTGATATATGATAAAAGGTTTATGCTTGAAGAAAAAGAGACATTAGAAGAAAATTAGCAGTACATGAAGAGGCATGATAGCTTTATTATGTATAGGTAAAGAAAGGATTGTTGGAAGACTGAGCAAATCTTAATCTCAAAAGATTTGGCTCAAAGAAGGAATAACATACATTACCAATTAAGTTTAGAAATTTATCCTATCCTAGAGGGAATCAGGCAGTGGTAAAGGAGAAAGAAAAGCAAAAGTAGAATGATAAAAGGGAGGATAAAAGTAAAAGCAAAAGTCTAAAAACTGAGTCAAAGTGGTTACAGGGAAGAAAAGGGAAAGAAGCTCATAAAAGGGAAGGATGATTGAGTGGGGCAGTATTCAAAACCAGAACAATGTTGAGAAGGGAAAAGGGGAAAGAAGCAAGAAAAGTACAAATAGGGAAATGATAGGATTCAGGGAAATACAGATGGAGAATTGGATGAATTCTTCCATAAAATGGAATTGGATAACAGAGTTAATTATGAAGTATTGTTAATGTATACTTAAATTTTTTTTTAGGTTTTTGAAAGGCAATGAGGTTAAGTGGCTTGCCCAAAGCCACACAACTAGGTAATTATTACCACCTAGCTGCTCCTAATGTGTACTGTTTATAAGAATTATATATGAAGCACGGAGATGAAAATGGAATAAAGGTAAAATTCTGGAAGAGAATATATTATTTTTCAAATGAAGTATAAAAACAAAACACAATAACAAAAATAAAAACAGAACTAGTAAACCTGAGACAAAGAAAAAGCAAAAATTAGTCTCATTAAAAGGAATAAGGAAGGAAAGAGCATGTTTCTAAACGATACCATAGGAAATCAAATAAGAGCAATATTAAACATACATAAGCAAAGTAGCCAAGTATACAAATTCTTAGAGAATATATTAAAATGGTAATAAGAAGTAAAAGGCAGCAAACCAAATTAATTGGGCAACACAACTTCCCATTCTGAGAATCACGTAAATCTAACCATACACACAAGACACACACACACACACACACACACACACACACACACACACACACAAATGCAGAAATTATGCAAGTAAATAGAATTTTAAAAAAAATTAGTAATGATAGATCTCTGAAGAAAACTGAATATGGATAGAAGAGAATATATCTTCTCTGTGGTTCATGACACACAAAAAATTGACTTTGTTTTAAGACCATTTATTAATGTGAGGCACAAAAATCTCATAATCAAATACAGAATGACTTATATTTCAAATGGATTTTTCAGATGATAATTCAATCCTAATATACATAATAAAAGATCATGAAAATATATGCTAAATATTAATTAGAAATGATATAACCTCATTTTAAAGAATGAGTGAGTAAAATAACAAATGATAGAAATAATCAACATTTTCATCCAAGGCAATGATGATGATTGCCAAAACTTATGGAATACACAGTAAATGCAATTTATATGGGTAATTGTAGATCTACAAATGTTTACTTGAATAAAATAGAGCAATAAGAGACCAATAAATTTGGCATGAGAATAAATAAGCTAGAAAAAGAACAAATTAAAATCTTCCAATTTAATATGAACTTTCAAATTCTGTAAATCACAAAAGAGATTAATAAAATTGAAAGTAAAATAAACTAAAATAAACTAAACTAATAAATATAACAGTATGTCTTTGTTCAATCTGTCATTGGTTTGTTTTTATATTATCATTATTTTGGCAAAGCAGTGAGGTTAAGGGACTTGACCAAGGTAACAGAGCTGAGTAAGTATTGAGTTTTTGAGTCAGGACTGGAACTTACATCCTGCTGACTCCAGGATCAGTGCTTTATTTAATATGCCACCTAACTGCCCCTACCTTTGTTTAATATGATTAAAAAAAGGAAAAAAAGAAATGCAAATTACCAGTATCAAAAATGAAAGGAGAAAATTAATGTAATTATTGAGATTTATTTTGCTTAACTATATGTCAACAAATCTGATAATAAAAGACAAATGGATGAATATTTAAAAAATATAATCTGTTCAGTTTAACAGAAGAGGAAATAATGCTTTTGTATTTGATTGTGAGATTTTTTGCCTCACAATAACAAATGATCTTAAAACAAAGTGTATTTTTTGTGGAAGTGTCATGAACCACCAGATACATTCTCTTCTATCCCCATTCAATTTCCTTCAGAGGTCTATCACTACTAATTTTTTTAAAGTTCTTTTTACTTGCATAATTTCTGCATGTGTTTGTATGTGTGTGTGTCATGTGTTCATGTGTGTATGCTTAGCTTCACATGATTCATTTCAGAAAAAAAAGAATGAACAAGCCAATAATGAGTTCCCTATCAATAAATCTCATGAGTCAGATAGAATTACAAGTAGATTCTATGAAACATTTAAAAAAGGATTTGTTCCAATTCTATATAAACTATTAAAAAAAGCACACACAATGCTATTGTGGTTAGACACTTAAAGCAGAAAGAACCAACAAAGAGAAAGAAAATTATAGACTAATCTCCTTAATTAATACAGATGGAAAAAAAATTTAAATAAAATTTTAGAAATTATTTC
Source organism: Macrotis lagotis (assembly GCF_037893015.1). Classification (NCBI taxonomy): domain Eukaryota; kingdom Metazoa; phylum Chordata; class Mammalia; order Peramelemorphia; family Peramelidae; genus Macrotis; species Macrotis lagotis. The sequence continues at coordinate 141,050,231 of NC_133660.1, read as the reverse complement.
AGCATGTTTCCACTGGAATAGTACACTATGATCAGGTAGAATTTATACCAGGATGATAAGTTTGATTCAACATTAAAAAAAACTAGTATAATTGACCATGTCAATAACAAATTAACAAAATGAAAGTGAATATCTCAATTGATGCTGAAAAATCTTTTGACAAAATACAACTCCCATTTCTCTTAAAAAGCAAAAGAGTATAGGAATAAATTGAATTTTTCTTAAAGTGATAAGCAGAACCCATCTAAAAGCATTAGCAAGCATAATAATAATAATAATAATAATGATAATGATGATGATGATGATGATGATGATGATGATGATGATGATAATGATAATCTTTGTCATTCATTTTCAAAGGATACCACAACACTAGGAGCTGATGCCATGGCAAGCATGCAAATTGGATTTGTGTAAGGGATGTTGTGCTGAGACAAAATCTGCCTGCTCTCTGCAATAAAAATTTCCAGTTTCCCCGAATTTTTTATCAAATAGAAAGTTCCTATATTGGAAGCTCTCATCTTTGGATTTATCACACAGTAGAATACTATATCATTTGCTATTCTTTGTTTCTATCTGATCTATGCCAGTAATAAGTTTCAGTAGTTCTTAGTCATTCCCAGTTTTGTTAACTGCAATATTATAATATAATTTTAGAAATGATACAACTAGGCCACCTTCCTTTCTATTTTTTTCTCATTAATCCTCTTTGATAGTTTTGACTTTTATTTCTGCCACATATTTTTTTCCAAGCACTACAAGGTACAAGAAAATTTTGGAAGTCCGATTGCTATAACACTGAAAAACAATTTAATTAAGGTAGAATCACCACTTTATTATATGAGCTCATGCTACACATGAGCAACTGACAAATTTCCAGGGGTTTAGATTTGACTTTATTTGCATGAAAAATATTTTGCAATTATTTTCACATAGAAATTTGGCTTGCCTTGGGAGTTAGTTCCCCAAATATTTTAGGTTGTCTATATTTATTTGAAATCTTGCTGTTGACTTTTTTTTGTAACACATCAAAATGCAGATGATTATTTTTTAGTTTTAGTTCATATACTCTCAGTTTGCTAAAGTTATTAATTTATTCAAGTAGTTTTAAATTGATTTTCTAGGATTCATTTTGTTTATTTGAGTCCCAATAAAGTTTAGTCTATCTTTCCATGGATCTTTTGTACATATGATATTTGTTCCATTGTGGTTTGAAAAGGATGCATTTAATATTTCTGACTTTCTATATTTGATTGTGAAATATTTTATACCCTTGAGAATAGAAAGATTTTTTAAAATCCTATATTTATCAACAAATTGGCTATCACTGAAAATATCAATTAGTATTTCAGGCTTTTATTAGCCAAATATGGATTTTGTATATTTTCTATAGTTCAGCATCTAGAGTTATATAGATTTATCCAGCAAATTGCACTATCCAGAATTCAATTAGAATCAACAAGTAAGGTAATTTTTGATATTCATTCTTTTCACAATTTAGATGCATTAAAACTCATAAACTTCAATAATAAGAAACTCCTTTACTCCGAATCTATTTTTTCTTACTTTGCAATCAGTTACAGTAATCTTGACTTAATAATTTCCCAGCCTTCAGATTTAGCATATTTAAAGATGAGAAAATAGATAAAAATGCACATTGATAACAAACAATGGTAATATGAACAATATTAAAGTATAGAATTAGAACAATGAAAATTATAATGATTGATACTGATAGATGACATTTAATTTTATGAGAACATTATGGTTTTACTATAATATAACTCAACAAAATATTTGACAGTCATCTCAAACAACAAATTATTAAGATATTTTAATATCTCCAAAGAATTAAAAAGTCAAACTCATGTGTACTTTGAAATAGACATAATTTGTAATAAATAAAATAATTCATTTGGGAAGCTTCTATTATCAAGAATATTTATCTAAATGACATTTCATCATAAACAAAATTCAAAATATACATAATATGGCATTATATTAAAGAAGACTCAATTTATAATTTTTTTTAGAATTTGCTGATACACATTAGTACTTTTTTCCAAGTTATAATGAGAACAGTCTGAAAGTATTTATATTGAGCCTTTATTCAAAGTAGTTCAAATTGCTTTAAATACTAATTAATTCTGAAAATACTCATGTGAGACCCTTAACAAGTACTTCCCTCATTCTACAGCTTTAAAAACTGAGTATGAAAAATGTTAATTGAAATTCTATAGTTTAAGGGTGGACTCAAGAAGCCACATGGAGACAGAAATTCCCAGAAGCTCTTCCCCAGAACTTCCAAAGGCTGAAAATTATGTCTAACCAATTTCTATAATGGCAGAACACATAGAAAGACTGAGTGAAACAATTTTCTGGCCCAAGACAACTTGGAAGATATACAGTAAAAATCTATTCCACCAGGATGGGGGTTGGAAAGAACCATAGAACAGACCTGGCCCTTGCTGCACCGGAGAAAAACAGCACCAATCTTTCAGGAACAGTCTAAAGGGTACCTGGGACCCTGAGGGCTCTGGGGAAGTTGGAGTGGTCTGTAGACCTGTCAGCCCAGAGAGCAACAGGGACAACTCAGTAGGACACTGGGAAATTTTTGCACCACCATAGTAAGCATGGAGACCAGGCCAGCAGAGACCTCAGTGAAGCATCAGTACAAGAACTTGCACAAACATCCAACAGCTGCTTCCAGAGTGCTCAGCTCACAGAGGCTAAAGGGGTAGTGAGAAACTGAAGAGATCTCTCTGCAATTCTTGGGGCATGATTCTACTGTTTGGTCCACACTCATATCCAGGTTCCAGTCTGGACTTCATACTACCATAGGGGAATAGGAACCATTCTCACAGCTGTGGGACAGAGGGAAGTGATTTGGCTCCTCCTCAGATCAGAAAACAGGCCAGGAATGCAGATAGGGCCTCTCATAAAACATTGAAGGAATGAAGTCCCTGGGGGAACAAGTATCCCCAAAACCTCCAAAAGGTTTGGAGTTGCATTAATATCAGGTTATAGGCTGGGGAAATGAACAAACCACAGAAGAAAAATAATCTGAACATGGAAAATTACTTTGTTCTATAGAGGGTCAAAGTACATACTCAGAAGAAGACAAAAATCAAAGTTTCTGTTGACAAAGACTCCAAGAAAAGTAGGAATTAGTCTCAGACTATGGAAGGGCTCAAAAAAGACTTTGGAAATAAAATAAGGGGGTAGAGGAAAAATTGGGAAGATAAATGAGAGATAAACAGGAAATCATGAAAACCAATTCAACAGCTTGGAGAAGAAGCTACAAAAATACTTAAGAATATAACATGTTAAAAACTAGTTTAGGTCAAAAAGGAAAAGCACTCCAAAAAATCAACACAGAGAAAAATGCCTCAAAACATAAATGGTTGGATGGAAAAGGAGATAAAAAAGGTCTCAGAAGAAAATTACTCCTTCAAATGTATAATGGGGCTAAAGGAAACGATGAATAGGGAGAAATTAAGAAACAGAACAAAAAAAAAAAACTAGAAGAAAATGTGAAATATCTGATTCAAAAAACACATAACCTTAAAAAACAGATCCAGGGACAGCTAGGTGGTGCAGTAGATAGAGCAATGACCCTGGAATTAGGAGTACCTGAGATCAAATCCAGCCTCAGACACTTAATAATTACCTAGCCATGTGACCTTGAGCAAGCCACTTCACCCCATTGCCTTGAAAGAAAAAACTAACAAAACAACAACAATAACAAACCAAAACAGATCCAGAAGAAATAATTTAAAAAATTATTGGACTACCTGAAAGTCATGACCAAGGACAGAGCCTAGACTGCATTTTTCAAGAAATTATGCAGAAAAATTTCCCTGCAATCCTAGAAGCAGATGGTAAAACAGAAACTGAGGGAATATATATATCAATCACCACTGAAAGAGATTCCAAAATAACAACTCCAAGAAATATTATAGCCAAGTTCAAGAAATCCCAAGTCAAAGAGAAAATATCACAAACAGTCAGAAAGAGGCAATTAAATTATTGTGTCAATATTACACAAATTTAGCAACATCTACATTAAGGGCTTGTAGTACCAAGAATATGAAATTCCAGAAGTTAAAGAGTTAAAGGAGCTTGGATTACAATCAAGAATCAACTATTCATCAAAACTGAACATCTTCTTTCAGGGGAAAAGATGAACATTCAACAAAATAGCAGACTTTAAAAAAAATTAATCTATTTACTGAAATAGGCTTAAGTGACTTACGCAAAGTCATACAGGTAGGTAATTATTAAATGTCTGAGGCCGGATTTGAACAGAGTTCCTTCTGACTCCAGGACCACTGCTCTATGCACTGTGCCACCTAGCAGCCCCAAAATAGGGGACATTCAAAGTTGTGTGTTGAAATGAGCAGAGCTGAATAGAAAATTTGATCTTCAAGTATAAAACTCAGTTCAAGCATAGAGAGAGTGGATGGGAAGGGCAAATTATGAGGAATTTAATGATGTGAACTTCTTGTATTACTTAATGGAAAGAAGATACTGATAACTCATCTGAACCTTCTCATTTGTTAGAACAGCTAGATGAAGTATATATAGACAAGACACAGGAGAGAACTTAATACAAAAATACAATATATAATAAAGAGTTTCTATGGGTAAAAAAAGAATGTACTGGGAGAAAAGAAAATGGGAGGTAGAATGGGCTGATATTTCACATAAAACATTCAAGCAAAAGTTTTTGAAATGGAGCAGAAAGAAGAGGGAATGTGAGGCAAAATGAGTGAGTCTTCTTTCTCCTTGGTAGTGACTCAGAGAAGAAATAACATTTGCACTCAGTAGGGTATAGAATTCTATCTTAGATTTCTCCTAGAGGAGAAAGGAGAGGAAAGGGATGGGAGAAAGGGAATGGAGGAAAAGGAGGGGGTGTAGATTAAAGAAGATGGAAGATATTGGGTGATGATAGTCAAATACAAAGCATTTTTCAGGAGGGACAGTGTGAAAGGAGAGAGAGAGAGAGAGAGAGAGAGAGAGAGAGAGAGAGAGAGAGAGAGAGAGAGAGAGAGAGAAAAGAATGGTGAATGTGATTAAGGAGAAATACTGGAGGGAAATACATTTAACAACATCAACTGTGGGAAAAAATATGGAAAGAACTTTTCTGATGGACTTATGTTAAAGAATGCAACACAGCAACACATCCCAGAGACAGAGACAGTGGTATCTGAACACAAAAGGAAGTCCATTGTTTTTAGGCTTTTGCAAGGCAAATGGAGTTAAGTGGCTTGCTCAAGGCCACACAGCTAGGTAATTATTAAGTGTCTGAGACCAGATTTTAACCCAGATACTACTGACTCCAGGGCTGGGGCTTTATCCACTGCACCACCTAGCCACCCCAGGAAGTCCTTTTTTTCCCCTTTCACTTCATTTTTCTTGATGTTTCTCTATTTTTGTGTGTGGGGGGGGTTATGATTACTCTCGCAACAAGATTATAAAAATGTGAAAAAAAATAAATAATGGAAAATATGATTGGAAAATAATTGGAGAATAAATAAAAGTACAATAGAATTACCAAGTATTTAAAATAAATTTGTAATGAAATACTTCAAAAGAATAAAGTCAGATTTTATTTTTTTAGATTTTTTTGCAAGGCAATGGGGTTAAGTGACTTGCCCAAAAGCCACACAGCTAGATAATTATTAAGTGTCTGCGGCCGGATTTAAACTCATGTACTCCTGACTTCAGGTCTGGTACTCTATCCACTGTGCCACCTAGGCTCCCCAAAGTCAAATTTCTAAAATGACATTTCCTACTTTTTGAAAGAAAATCATTTTCTTTATGTCCCAAAATATTTTAAATTGATCACAATGTTGCCTTGTTGGAAAGCAACCACAACATTTTTTAAAATAATTTTGGAAGATTCAATAGAAAGCTGAACACTTTAAGAACTTTTTCACATTTTGAATCATTTCCTCTTCTTTTTTGATAATTATGTTTACTCTTTATTTTGTAGTAGTAAGGAACTGGGTGAGGATTACCCAAAGCAATATAGAGAAATAATCATCTTTTTTCATCTTACATTATTATCTTATTAATACCACCTTCTGTTTTTTTATTAAAGATTTTAATTTGAGTTTTACAATTTTTTCCCTAATCAAACTTCCCTCCACCCACCCCCCACAAAACACAATTTGTCAGTCATTACATTGTTTCCATGTTGTACATTAATACAAACTGAGTGTGATGAGAAAGAAATAATAACCTTAAGGAAGAAACATAAAGTATAAGAGATAAACAAGATCAGAGAATAAGATATCAGGGTTTTTCTAAATTAAAGGAAATACTTGGGGTGGCTAGGTGGCACAGTGAATATAGTACCAGCCTTGGATTCAGGTGTAACTGGGTTCAAATCCAACTTTAGAAACTTTATAACTACCTAGCCATGTGGCCTTGGGCAAGCCGCTTAACCCCATTGCCTTGAAAAATCTAAAAAAATATAAAATCTTATGAAAAAAATAAATTAAAGGAAATACTCCTTGGACATTGTTCAAACTACACAGTTCTTTATCTGGATACAGATATTTTTCTCCACTGCAGACAGCCCAAAATTGTCCCTGATGCACTGATGAAATGAGTGAGTCCATCAACACTGATCATCACCCCCATGTTACTGTTAGGGTGTACAATGTTTTTCTGGTTCTGTTCATCTCACTCACCTTCAGTTTATGCAAATCCTTCCAGGTTTCTCTGAATTCCCATCCCTCCTGGATTCTAATAGAACAATACTGCTCTATGACATACATATACTACAGTTTTCTAAGCCATTCCCCAAATGAAGGACAACTACTTGATTTCCAATTCTTTGCCACCACAAACAGGGCTGCTATAAATATTTTTGTACAACTGATATTTTTACCCTTTTTCATCATCTCCTCAGGATATAGACCCAGTAGTGTTATTGCTGGATCAAAGGGTATGCACATTTTTGTTGCCATTTGGGCATAGTTCCAAATTTCTCTCCAGAAATGTTAGATGAGTTCACAGCTCCACCAATAATGTAATAGTGTCCCAAATTTCCCACAACCCTTCCAACAATGATCTTCATCCTTTGGGTTCATATTGACCAGTCTGAGAGGTGTGAGGTGGTACCTCAGAGAAGCTTTAATTTGCATTTCTCTAATAAGAAGTTATTTAGAACAATTTTTCATATTACTATGGATTGCTTTGATCTCCTCATCTGTAAACTCCCTTTGCATATATTTTGACCATTTGTCAAATGGAGAATGGCTTTTTAAAAATATATATAACTAAGTTCTCTGTTTATTATAGAAATGAGTCCTTTTTAAGAAACATTAGTTGTAAAGATTGTTTCACAATTTAATACATTTCTTTTGATTTTGGATACAGTGGTTTTATCTGTGCAAAAGCTTTTTAATTTAATGTAATCTAAATCATCTAATTTGTTTTTAGTGATGTTCTCCATCTCTTCCTTTGTCATAAACTGTTTCCCGTTCCATAGATCTGACATGTAAACTAATCCTTGATCTTTTAATTTGCTTATAGTATTGTTTTTATGTTTAAATTCTGTATCAATTTGGATCTTATCTTGGTATAAGGTGTGAGGTGCTGCTCTAATCTAAGTTTCTTCCATACTAACTTCCGATTTTCCCAGGAATTTTAAACAAGGAGAGAGTTTTTAACCCAATAGCTGGATTCTTTGGGTTTATCAAACAGAAGATTACTGTAATCATTTCCTGCTATTGCACCTATTCTGGCCCACCACTGGCCCACCACTCTATTTCTTAGCCAATACCAGGCAGTTTTGATCATTGTTGAGTGATAATATAATTTTATATTGGGTAGGGCTAAGCCTCTTACTTTTGCACTTTTTTTCACAAAATCCCCAGAACTTCTTGACTTCTTATTTCTCCATATGAATTTACTTACCACGTTTTCTAAATCATTAAAGTAATCTTTTTGGAATTTTGATTGGTAGGGCACTAAACAGGTAGTTAATTTTGGTAGAATTGTCATTTTATGTATTAGTGCTACCTATCCATGAGCAGTTGATATTTGCCCAGTTATTTCAACCTCATTTAATTTGTCTGAGGATTGTTTTATAATTGTTTTCTGCTTTGAGTCTGCCTTGGCAAAAAGACTCCCAGGTATTTTATATTGCTTGAGTTTACTCTGAATGGGATTTATCTTTCAAGCTCTTCCTTCTTTATCCTGCTAGTTATAAAAGTTAGGATTTACAAGTGTTTATTTTATATCCTGCAAGTTTACTAAAATTGCTAATTGTTTCCACTAGTTCTTCATATGATTTCTTGGGATTCTCTAGGTATACCATCCTGTCATCTGCAAAAAGTGAGAGTTTTGTCTCTTTCTTCCCAGTTCTAATTCCTTCAATTTCTTTGGCTTCTCTAATTGCTGAAGCACACAATTCTAATATAATATTGAATATTAGTGGTAATAATGGACATCTGTCTTTCACTCCTGATCTTATTGGGAATGCCTCTAGCCTCTACCCATTGATTATAATGCTTGTTCATGGTTTCAGTTAGATAATACTAATTATTCTATGGTATAGTCCATTTATTCCTACACTCTCTAGTGTTTTTAATAGGAATTGGCTGCTGCAAATGCTTTTTCAGCAATTATTGATATGATAATATAATTTCTGATAGGTTTGTTCTTGATATACTTGATTATACTAACAGTTTTCCTAATATTGAACTAACCCTGCATTCCTGGGATAAATCCTACTTGATGTATTATCCCAGCGTTAATATGTTGTAATTGTTTCACTAAGATTTTCTCTTAGATTTTTGCATTTATATTCATCAGGGAATTTGGTCTAAAATTTTCTTTCTGTTTGTACTTTTCGTGTTTTAGGTATCAGCACTATATTGGTTTCATAGAAAGACTTAGGCAGAGTTCTGTCTTCCTCTATTTTTTCAAAAGAGTTTATATAAAATTGTAACCAATTGTTGCTTAAATGTTTGGTAGAATTCACTTGTGAATCCATCAGGCCCTGGAGATTTTTTCGTAGGGAGTTCAATGATGGCTTCTTGAATTTTTTTTTCTGAGGTAAGGTTGTTTCGGTATTTAATTTCATTTTCATTTGAACTGGGCAACTTATATTTTTGTAAATATTCAGTCATTTCACTTAAATTTTCAAATTTGTTGGCATATATTTGCACAAAAATAATTTCAAATTATTATGACTGTAATTTCCTCTTCATTGGTGGTAAGTTCACATTTTTTATTTATGGTACTAACAATTTGAATTTCTTCTTTCTTTTTTAAATCAAATTGATCAGAGGTTTATCAGTTTTATTGTTTTTTTTCATAAAACCAACTTTTGATTTTATTTATTAATTCAATAGTTTTTTTGGCTTTCAATTTTATTAAATTCTCCGTTAATTTCAAGAATTTCTAATTTGATATTTCATTGGGGATATTTAATTTGGTCCTTCTCTAATTTTTTTAGTTCCATATTTGGGTGATTGATTTCCTCTTTCTCTACTTTATTCATGTAAACATTTAAAGATATAATACATCTGCTGAAAGCCACTTTGTTTGAATCATATAGGTTTTGCTATATTGTTTCTTTATTGTCATTATTTAAGATAAAATAAATAATTCTATAATTTGATTTTTGATCCACTCATTCTTCAAAATTAGGTTATTCATTTTCCATTTGTTTCAGGTTAAAAATATCCCTGGCTCAATATTGCATATGACTTTTATTGTATTGTGATCTGAGAAAGATATATTCACTCTTTCTACCTTTCTGAATTTGATCATTATGTTTTTATGCCCTAATACATGGTCAGTTTTTGAGTAAGTGCCATGTACTGCAGAGAAAAATGTATATTGCTTTCTATTCCCATTAAATTTCCTCCACAAGTCTATCATATCTAGCTTTTCTAACAATATATTTACCTCCTTGGCTACTTTCTTACTTATTCATGTGTCATTATATTTATCTGAGAGTTGGAGGTTGAAGTCTCCTACTAGTACAGTTTTGCTGTCTATGTCTTCCTGTAGTTCTTTCAGCTTCTCCTCTAAGAATTTGGATGCTACCCCATGAGGTGAATACATATTCAGTATTGATATCACTTTATTGTCTATGGTACATTTTAGGGGGATATAGTTTCCTTTCTTATCTCTTTTAATGCTATCTATTTTGCAGTTGCGTTACCCCTGCTTTTTCCACTTCAGCTGAAGCAAAATATATTTTGCTCCAATCTTTTACCTTACTCCACATGTATCTCTCTGCTTCAAATGCATTTATTGTAAGCAGCATATTGTAGGATTCTGGATTTTAATCCACTCTGCTATTTATTTACATTTTAAGGGAGAGTTCATCCCATTTACATTCAAAGTTGTAATTACTAATTCTTTATTGCTCTCCATGCTATCTTCCCTCTGTTTGCATGGTTCCCCTTCCCCCCTTATCCATATTCCTCAGTATTAGGTTTCTGAATACCACCCCCTTCAGTGTATTTGCCTTCCTGTATCCACCCCTCCTCTTTCCTTCCCCTTACCATTTTTCCCTTTTCCCTACAATTCCTTTGGTTAGTTCCCATTTTTTTGCTCCCCCTTCCTTTCTCTGTTCCCCCCTTCCCTGTTTGCCTTTTAATACTTTAGAGGTTAGATGTTTTTTAAATTAACTGAGTATGTGTGTAAATTAACTTTAAGCCAAGTCTGATGAAAAGAAGATTCTGGTCTTTCTCATCTCCTCCCTTTTTCCCCTCTAATACCATAGGTATTTTGTACCTCTTAGTATAATGAGATTTACTGAATTCAGTCCCCTCTGTCCTCCTGTCTCCTTCCTGTCCCTCTTTTTAATGAGGAGGTATTTTAAATCATTCAATCTGAATCATTAAAAATTATGAGTGTTTAGGTGTGGCTATGTGGCATAGTGGATAAAGCACTGGCCCTGGAGTCAGGAGTACCTGGGTTCAAATCTGGTCTCAGATACTTAATAATTAACTAGCTGTGTGGCCTTCGGCAAGCCACTTAACCTTGTTTGCCTTGCAAAAACCTAAAATAAAATTATGTGTATCCATCACTTCTAGCTAAGTACATTGTATCTAATAGATTTACAATCCTTGAAAGTTATTAGATTCTTATTCCCATGCTGAAATATTACAAGTTTCAATTAATTGGATAACTTTTTCATGTGTCTCTTGAACCTCCTGTTTCATGTCCAAATTTTCTATTTAGCTCTGATCTTTTCATCAGGAATTTTTGAAATTCTCCCATTTTGTAAAATGTCCATCTTTTCCCCAGAAAAAGAAGGCTCAGCTTTGCAGGATGGTGGATTCTTGGCTGTATTCCAAGTTACCTTTGTCTTCAGAATATTTCATTCCAGGCTTTTTGTTCCTTTAAAGCTGATGCAGCCAAATCCTGAGGCATACTTACTGTGGCTCCTTGGTATTTAAATTGTTTCTTTTGGGATGCTTGCAGGATTTTCTCTTTTATCTTTTGATTCTGGAATATGGCCACAACATTCTTTGGTGTTTTCATTTTAGGATCTCTTAATGGACAGGATCAATGCATTCTTTTAATAACTACTTTGCCTTTTGATTCCATGATAATGGCAATTTTCCATCACTAGATCTTTTAATATTAGGTCCAGGCATTTTTTTCCCTTCAATACTTTCAGGAAGTCCATTAATTCTCAAGTTGCCCTTCCTCGATCTATTCTCGAGGTCAGTGATTTTGCTGTTGAGGTATTTTATAATTTCCTCTATTTTATTTGATTCTGTTTAATTCTTTCTGTCTCATGAAGTCATTAGTTTCCACAGACTCTACTTTTTAGAGAGGAGTTTTCTTCATTTACCTTTTGCAACTCCTTTCCAATTGATCAATTCTAACTTTGAAAGAGCTTTCCATTTGACCAATCGAGATTTTGAGAGAATTATTTTCTTTTTGGAGTTGTCCAATTGTGGATCTGAAAGAAAAATTCTCATTTTGTATTTGTCTAATTGATGATCTGAGATTAATTCTCATTTTTTATTTGTCCAATTGAGCATCTGAGAGATTTATTCGCTGTTTGTTTTTGTTCAGTAGTATTTTCCCATGATTTGTTTCTTCACTTTTCTAAGACCTTGAGTTGGGCAGGGGCTGGTTCACAGAGGCTTGGTGTTGGGATCCCTAGAGGCTTTACTCACCGAGTGCATTATCTCCAGCTGGTCAGTGAGGAGTGCAAAAGGATTTGCTCACTTAGTGCAGTTTCTCCGGTGGGCAAGAAGGAGGTGCTGGTTGCTTTGTCTGGAGTGTCTTTGACCCTGATTGAGGCCTACTCCCTTAGCCCGAATGGTGTGATTGAAGCTGTTTAATACTTTTGTCTTCAATCAGCAGGCTCCTAAGGATCAGCACCAACACCAAAGCCCCTGCTCCCTAGTTGACCCAAGCTCCCATGGTCAACCAGGCTCTAGCCCTGCTGATCAAGCAGGCACAGCTCTCAGGCCCTCAGGCTTTCCAGGGCTCCAACCCTGCCACTAATCAGGCTTATCTGGGGCTGATCTGCCCTCTGCTCCCAGACTCACCCCGGACTGTCGAATACAAATCCTGCAGTAGATGTTCTTTCTCCTGGCTTTTTTTCCTGAGTTTTGTGAATCTGGTTTCTGTTAAGATATCTGTTTCATATCATAGATGGGAAAAGATCAGGAGACTTTAGAATTCTGCCTGTCTTCTCTCTGCCATCTTGGCCAGAAGTCTTCCACCTTCTTTTCTTTTTATGCTGCTTCCTTATTGCCTCTCAATCAAGATTTCCCTAATATCAACAATTTCCAATTCCTTGCACCAAAAAGCTTTGAATTTGCAAGGCACATTCTCCAAAGGATGAGTATTTCCTGATGAGGAAAATATGCAATTTGATTAATTATCACTAGATGATAGAATTTTCTTATGAGACACAGCTATCTATTAGCTATCTTTCCAATAAAGCACATGAAGATTTAAGATACCACATAAAAAAAGAAAAAAACAAAACAAATATGACATTATTATTTCAATAGATGAAGAAAAAGTTTTGACATTAAAAACCTCAATGATTAATCTTAATATCATTAACTTAGGAGAAATGGCCCTCTTTTATATATTTAAAATTAATGACTGCTCGCATTTATACTTGGATTAACACTAGAAGCTCACCTTGAAGATACAGAAATAATACTAGAGCATTTGGTTTGCCTAATATTCATTGATTCATCTCTAATGTAATAATTAAATCACTATGACCAGACTACAAAATCAGAGGTTTACATATGCACAATGAGAAACTTAGCAAATCTATTATAAACAGTAAAGAATCTAATGAAACCAGGAAAATTATATGCATATACAGAAGTGAAACTTATGAATTTGACATAATAGCAATTCAAAGGTGAATATAGTTAAAATTCATAAATTAGATTTAAATAACCCTGGAGGAGTTTATATCTATATTTCTTGGTGGATGTTAGAAGACTGGGGTATATGCTTATTGCATATACTTTTGTTTTAGAAAAACTACTGTGTAATTGAAATACTGACTCTAAATTTTCCTTGTTTACAGATCAAATAAAATCTGGACCAAGTTATCAGTGAAGGTTTTTTGGTTTGTTTCATTTTGGTTTTTTTAGATTTTTGCAAGTCAAATGAGGTTAAGTGACTTGCTCAAGGCCACATAGCTACGTAATTATTAAGTGTCTGGGGACTGATTTGAATTCAGGTACTCCTGACTCCAGGGCCAGTGCTCTATCCTCTGTGCCACCTAGCAACCCCAGTTATTGAAAAATTTAGGAGAGAGCACCTAAGAAACACTCTTCTCCTGCAGTGACCTTGGCTCCTCCCCAAAATCATTTTGATCATAGTATAAGATATAAAATTTTAAGTCCTTTTTTGTTGCTCTTAGAATCATGATTGTAGTTAATGTCTGTCCTATTTCCTTTGTTTTCTTTTACTTAATATACTTGAATTTGTACAATTATTAGTTTTCATCCTTCTCTAAATTCCATGTAATAATGCCCATTCAAACACTATCATTTTCTTTACTTTTTCATTTATTTTTTATTTTTTGTCTATTTTTATGACTAATTATATATCACAGTGCAATCCAATCCAATCTAAGTAATGTAATTAAACTATTTACTGCCTATGAGGCATGGGGAATAGAAAGAAAAAAGTGAAATATATTTTAATTTGCCAAGAAATTCCTGATGTGATATGAGATATATATATCTATAACAAAAATATAACATTTTAATATGTCATATGACATATAACATGACCATATTATAATTCTATTTATAGAAACTGAAAACAGTTAGAGTAATTCTTCTCATTGCTACTTTTCATGTGTTCACTTTTGTTTGACTCTTCTTGATACTATGGAGTATAGAACACCAGGACCTTTCATACTCCATTATCTCTAAAAGTTTGTCAATGCTCATGTTTATTTCTTCCATGAAAATATTTGTCTGTCTCATCCTCTGCTATTTCTTTTTCTCTTTTTCTTCAGTCTTCCCCAGCAGCAGGATCTTTTCCAATGAGTTCAACCTTCTCATTATGTGGTCAAAGTATGTTAGCTTCAACTTTCATTTTTGTCCTTCCAGTGTGAAGTATGAATTAATTTCTTTAAGTATTGATTGATTTAATCTTGTTTCCTTCCAAGGGATTCTCAAAAGACTGCCCCAGCATCACAATTCAAATGTGTTGATTATGCAGTGTTGAGCACTCCTTAAAATATGTCATTTGTTACAAATAGAAAAAATAAAAAATAAAAAACAATAACAAAATTCTAGCTTTGTCTATAAATATATCTTCATTTTCAACCTCAACAGGAAGCTTCTAAATTCTTCTCTACTTTCATTATTTGATAATGTTTCTATGTCATCTAACACTTTTTTATTGGTTCATCCTGGCATTTCATAAGATATACTCTGCATATGTTTGTTTTACAATTTTACAATTTCCCCCCGCCCTAATTTTTCTTACCTCCAGGCACCTCCCAGAGAAGGCAGTCAATTAGTCTTAACATTGTTTCCATGATGCACATTGAACTAAATAGAATGTGACCAGAAAGAAATCATAATACTTAAGGAATAAAAATAAAATATAAGAGATAGCAAAATTACACAGTAAGATATGTGCTTTTTTTTAAATTAAAGATAATAGACTTTCATGTTTTTTCAAACTCCACAATTCTTTCTCTGGATACAGATGATATTCTCCATGGCAGATACCCCGAAATTGTGGCTGATTAGTGCACTGATGGAATGAGCAAATCTATGGTTGATCATCACTCCCATGTTGCTGTTAGGATGTACAATGTTTTTCCTGATTCCGCTCATCTCATTCATCATTAATACATGCAAATCATTCCAGTCTTCCCTGAATTTCCATCTCTCCTGGTTTCTAATTGGACAATAGAGTTCTATCTCATACAGATACCACAGTTTATTAAGTTATTACCCAATTGATGGACATTCACTTAATTTCCAATACTTTTCCACCACAAACAGGGCTGCTATGAATATTTTTGAACAAGTGATGATTTTACCCTTTTTCATAATCACTCCAGGGTATAGTATAGACTCAGCATGGATCAAAAGATATCCAAATTTTTCATTGCCTTTTGGGCATAATTCCAAATTGCTCTCCTGAAAGATTGAATGAGTTCACAGGTCCACCAAAAATACATTAGTGTTCCACATTTCCCACATCCCTTCCAACACTGATCATTGAACTTTCTGGTCCTATTGGCAATCTGAGAGTTGTGAAGTGGCACCTCAGAGATTCTTTAAATTGCATTTCTCCAATAAGTAGTAATTTAAAGCAATTGTTCCAATGACTACAGATTACTTTGATTTGCTCATCTGTAAATTGACTTTGCATGTACTTTGACTATAATTTTAATTGGGGAATGACTAGTATTTTTAAAAAAATTTGACTCAGTTCTCTGCATATTTTAGAAACAAGTTCTTGGTCAGAAATATTAGCTGTAAAAATGGTTTCCAAATTTACTATACTTCTTTTGATCTTGGTTACAGTGGTTTCTTCTGTGCAAAAGTTTTTAATTTAATGTTAATGACATTATCTAGTTTGGTTTTTTGCTAATGTTCTCTATCTCTTCAATATTCACAAGCCGCTTCATTTTAAATAGATCAGACAGATAAACTATTCCTTGATCGATTTCCTCATTTGCTTATAATAGATTTTTATGTCTAAATCCTGTATCCATATTGATCTTATCTTGGTATATGGTGTGAGGTGTTGGTCTAATCCAAATTTCTGCCATAATAACTTCCAAATTTCCCAACGGTTTTTATCTAAGAGAGAGTTTTTATCCCAATACCCAGACTTTGGGTTTATCAAAGAACAGATTACTATAATCATTTCCTGATAATCTATTCCACTGATCCACTACTCCATTTCTTAGTCAACACAAGATAATTTCAATGATTAATGCTTTATAATATAATTTTTGAACTGGTAAGGCTAAGCTACTTTCTTTTGCTCTTTTTTTCATTAAATCCCTGGAAATTAACAATGTTTTATTTCTACATATGTATTTACTTACAATTTTTTTCTAACTTATTAAATTAATATTTTTTGGAATTTTGATTGATAGGGCACCAAAAAAGTACTTTCATTTTGGTAAAATTGTCATTTTTATTATATTAGCTCAGCCCTTCCATGAGCAGTTATTTAAATCTGATTTTATTTGTGTAAGAGATTTTTAATTGTTTTCCAAAATTTTCTGAGTCTGCCTTGGCAGGTAGACACTCATTTATTTTACATTCTTTCAAATCCTTTTGAATGGGATTTCTCTATTTAACTTTCTGCTGTATCTTGCTAGTCATATCTTGAAATGTTGAGGATTTATGAGGGTTTATTTTGTGCCCTGTGACTTTGCTAAAGTCTCTAATTAGTTTTTTAGATGATTTTTTGGGATTCCTTAGGTGTACCATGATGTCATCTGGAAATAGTGAGAGTTTTGTCTCTTCCTTCCCAATTCTAATTACTTCAATATTTTTCTTCTCTTATTGTTGAACTCAAAATTTCTAATGCTATATTGAATAGTAGTGGTGATAGTGGGCATCCTTGTTTCACTCCTGATTTTTTCAGAATGCCTCTAGCCTATTCCCATTACGTATAATCTTTATTGATGGTTTCAAATAAATACATCTTATTATTCTAAGGAAGAATCCATTTATTCCTGTGCTCACTATAGTTATTAGTAGGAATGTGTGTTATAATTTGTCTAAAGCTTCTTCATCATCTATTCATATAATTATATAATTTCTGATAGGTTTGTTATTGATATAACAAATTATACTAACAGTTTTCCTAATATTGAACAAACTCTGTATTCCAGGGATGAATCCTACCTGGTCATAAGTTATTATCCTAATGATCACTTATAGTGATTGTTTTGCTAAGACTTTATTTAAGATTTTTGCATCTACAATCATCAGGGATATAGGTCTATACTTTACTTTCTCTGTTTTACCACTTCCTGCTTTAAGTATTAGCATCATATTGGTATTTAATTTCCTCTTCATTTAAGCTGGGCAGTTACTATTGTAAATTTTCATCCATTTCACATGATTATCAAATATATTGGAATAGAGTTTGGCCAAATAATTTTGAATTATTACTTAAATTTGATCCTAATTCATGGTGAGTTCACGTTTTTAATTGATTATACTAGTCATTTGTTTTCTTCTTTCTTTTTTTAATTAAATTGACCAGAGGTTTCTTAATTTTATTGTTTTTCATAAAACCAACTCCTAGTTTTATTTATTAATTCTATAGTTATCTTGCTTTTATTCTATTAATTTCTCCTTCAATTTAAAGAACTTTTATTTTGGAATTTAATTAGGGTGGTTTAATCTGTTCTTTCTCTAATTTTACTTGCATATTTAGTACACTGATTTCCTCTTTCTCATTAATTCATGGAAGCACTTAAAGATATAATACATCCTCTGATTACTGCCTTGAGTGTATCCCATAGGCTTTTGTATGCATTTTTTGTCATATAGGATGAAATAAATAATTCTTTCCAAAATTTGTTGTTTGATCCACTCATTCTTTAAAATTTGGTTATTTAGTTTCCAATTAGTTTTGGGTTTATAACTCCCTGGCCCATTATGGCAAATTATCTTTATTGCAATATGATGTGAGAAAGATGTATTCATTTTTTCTTCCTTTCTGCAACTTTTTATGCCTTAGTAGATGGTCAGTTTTGTGTAAGTGCCACATACTGAAAGAAAAATGTATGTTCCTTTCTATACTGATTCAGTTTTCTCCGTAAGTCTACCTTGTCTTGGTTTTCTAACAATCTATTCATCTCTTTCACTTCCTTCTTGTTTATTTTCTGTTTGGATTTATCTAAATCTGAGAACAGGAGATTGAAGTATCCCTCTAGAAGAATTTTGCTCTCTCTCTCTCTCTCTCTCTCTCTCTCTCTATATATATATATATATATATATATATATATATATATATATATAATCTTCCTGCAACTCCTTCAACTTCTACTCTAAGAATTTTGATGCTGTATTTGTAGCTGCCTTGCCTGGGATAAGCTTTACTACCCCTGATTTTTTTTTTACTTCAGCTCAAGAAAAATCTATTTTGCTCCAACTTTTTACATTTACTCTATATGTATCTTTCTGCTTCAAATGAGTTTCTAGTAAGCAGAATATTGTAGGATTCTGGGTTTAATCCACTCTACTTTTAACTTTCATTTTAAGTGAGAGCTCATCCCTTTTGCATTCAAAGTTGTAATTATTAACTTCATATTGCCCTCCATGCTATCTTCCATTTGTTTGTATTATTTCCCTTTTTTTCACTTTATCTGTATTCCCCAGTATTTTGTTTCTGAATACCACCACCTTCATTGTGTTTGGCCTCCTATATTGTCCCTCCTCTTTGTTTCACCTTTCCCTGGGCACTTTCTTCATTCCCTTACTTCTATTGTTTGCCCTTTTCTTCCCTCCTCCACTTTTCCCCTTTTAATACTTGAAAGGTAAGATACATTTCTTAACTTAAATGCATCTGTGTATGTAAACTTTAACTCATATCTGATGAGAATAAGTTTCAGGTAATTCTCACCTCCTCCCTTCTTCCCATCTATTGCAATAGGTCCTTTGTACTTCAGAATTGTAATGATATTTACCCCCATTCAATCTCTATCCTCCCATCTCTTTACTGTCCCCTTTTATAAAGAGAGATTGGTTTTAAATCATTTGTTTGAGTCACAGAAAAATCATAAGTTTCCCATCACTTCTGGCTAAGTATATTCTCTCTCTAATAGAATTAAAATTATTCAGTGTTATGAGAGTCTTTATCCTATGTAGGGGATATAGACAGTTTTGTCTTATTGGATAGCAATTTTTTCTTTCTTTTAACCCCCTTCCCTTTTTTATCTTTTCTTGTATCTCTTGAGTCTCTGGTTTGAAGTCCAAATTTTCTATTAGGCTCTTGTCTATTCATCAAGAGAAGTTGGATGTCTCCTATTTCATTAAATGTCAATCATTTGCCTTGGGAAAAAAGGCTCAGTTTTGCTAGATAATGAATTGTTGACTATATTCCAAGATCCCTTGCATTTCTGATTATCACATTCCAGGTGCTTTCATCACTTAATGTTGATGCAGCAAGGTCCTGTGTAATCCTTGCTGTGACTCATTGGTATTTAATTTGTTTCTTTATGACTGCTCTCAGGATTTTATCTTTTATCTGATAGTTCTCATATTTGGACACAATGTTCCATAGAATTGTCATTTTGTTATCCCTTTCTGGAAGGAAACGATCTATTCTTTAAATAATTATCTTTCACTCTGGTTCCATGATATGAGGGTAATTTTCCATCACTAAATCCTGTAATATTAAGTCCAGGTTATTTTTCTCTTCTATGTTGTCAGGAAGCCCAGTTGTTCTTAGATTGTCTCTACTTGATCTACTCTTGAGGTCAGTGATGTTGCTGTTGAGGTATTTTACACTTCTATTTTTTTGACATTTTGTTTTTGTTTAACAGATTCTTATTGTCTCATGAAGTCATTAGTTTCCACCAACTTTTTTTTAAAGAAGAATTTTCTTCATTTACCTTTTTCAAGTCCTTTTCCATTTGGTCAATTTTATTTTTGAAAGAGTTTTCCACTTGAACAGTTGAGGTTTATTGAAAATTATTTTCTTGTATTTTGCACAGATTTGTTTTCTTGTTGCAAGATGTTAATCTTCTCTATCATTTCTTTTACCAAATTTCATAATTGTTTTTTAATCTCCTTCCTGATTTCTTCAAGGAAGTCTTTCTGTTCTGGAAACCATATTATATTCTCTGCAGAGGTTCTAGATCTCTCTGACTTAGGGTCATTATCTTCTATGAATTTTTCTAAGGACCCCCACCCCCCCTTTTCTCTTGACTTTCTTCATTTTCTCAATATCTTGTTTTGAGGTAAAGGCTGCTTCACAGAGGTTTGGTGTTGCAATCCCTAGAGGTTTTTTTTCACTTATATTAATAAATCCAAGTGGGCCAGCCATTGAGTTTAATTACTCCAGGTGGGCCAAACAATGAAGGGTGCTGATTGCTTTCTCTGCAGTGGGTGTGACCTTGCTTTGAGTCCCTTTCATTTGGCCTGGAGGGTATGGGCAGGGCTACTTGATACTTTTATCCTTGAACTGTGTGGGCTATGCCCTGGGGCAATCTAATAACTTTCCCTAATCACAGCTGAGGCAACTCTGTTGCCCACACCTGAGACTGGGTGGGAGGTGGGCTGTAATTGGTTTGTTCTGGGAAGAAGGTTCAGTG
Source organism: Macrotis lagotis (assembly GCF_037893015.1). Lineage (NCBI taxonomy): Eukaryota > Metazoa > Chordata > Mammalia > Peramelemorphia > Peramelidae > Macrotis > Macrotis lagotis. The sequence goes on along the minus strand of NC_133660.1, from coordinate 141,029,434 downwards.
GAAATGGAAGTTGGGTGTCTGAGGTCTTCCAGAACAGAGTCCAGCAGATTCATGTCCAGCAACACTCTGCACTGGAACTCACCCTCAACCCTGCTGGTAAACCCCAAACATTCAGTCTTATGGTTAAGCCTCTGATTCCCAGGTGGCTCTCAGATCACCCTCACACACACACAGTTAAAGCCTCCGGGGCTGATCCCAGTTTAATCTGGCTTTCACCACTCCCAGCAAGATTTCTACCCTCTGCATCCAGCTCATCCATGGTTCCAGAAAATTAACTTTGAGGTAGACATTGTTCTCCAAGTTTTTTTCTGAGTTTTGTTGATGGGAAATCTGTTAAGAGGTTTGATTCATATTATATAGGAGGGAAGATCAGAATACCTTAGCATAGTCCCTGCCTTCTCTCTCCAAAATCTTGGCCAGAAGTCTTCTGCATATAAGTTAAAGAAATTAGATGACAGTATATAATCCTTGTAAAACTCCTTTTCCAATCTTAAACCAATTAGTAGTTTCATATTTGACTCTAATTTTAGTATTTTCTCCCCCAAACAAGCTCTTTAAAAGATGAATATGATAACCTATTATTCTGTTGTCTTTGAACACTTGACATATTTTGTTGTTACCCAAAGCCAAAACTTTTAGCATAGTTGTCGCAGTAGTGGTAGATTCTTTTTTGAAACTCTTTTACTTTTCCCATCAATTCTATAATGTTGGTAATTTGGTCTTTATTTCCCATATCTCTTCAGAATCACTCCAATTTTCTGATAAATATTTATTTTCAATATTGCTGGAAATGTAGTTTCAATCTTAACCAAAAGGTTGCTGATATGTAAAATGAGTGTAAAGTTTAGTAACTTGAATGCTTTCTAGCCTCACTTCTTAGAATTTTGAAATTAATTTCTCTCCTCTAGTGCAGTATATACTATTGAGTTTTCAATTTTTTTTTTGCTATCAAATTGAGGGCAGCACTTTAAAAGCGTCATCTATTAGAATTTTAAATAGCTAAGATGGGATTCAATACCTCCACTAACTTTATATTTAAGCAATGTTCCCTAAGATCCAGTTAGCTTCTCTCTATCTATAATTCTTCTTAATCAAAAAATGGGAAAAAGTGGAAAATATATTCTACATATTTGTGCACTGATTAAATAGTTCTGAAATTATATACTTTTAAAAGAAACAGACTAAAGACAATTTTATTTTTAATGCTACTTAAAATTATCAATTTTTCACAATTACTCTAAAAGTATGAACATAATGAGAACAGAGTGGATGAAAGATTACCATCTGAGGCTGATTTTATAGAGTTAGATATTTACTAGGTATATGAAATGGAATCTACATAATTCTATTTTTGGTGGTATTAAAGACATATAAAAGATGACAAATCCTTTGCCCTTATGAAGGTTATAGTATAATTGAATAAGAAAAAATGACAAAATAAATGAAACTTTAATCAATGAAGAGTAATTAATAATAAAATATTATAGTATAGTCTTATCATCTCTTAATTTGAAAATAAGAACTTTGGATTGAATTATGACTCTGACATTTTTATTTGTTTGACAAAGGGAAAACAGTCCCCTGAAGTCTTCATCTGTATAATGAGCAGGCTGCTAATAAGTATATTGGAAAATGTCTTCTTGGGGCAATGTGAAAATAACAATATAGAATAGTAGTTTTTTTTTTAATTAATTTCCTCTTAAAATGTTAATTATTTTATGCTTTCATTTGTTTTTACATTTTAATATTTCAGATTACTCCCACAACATTATTTAACCCAAAATAAAATAATTAATATAGTTTATACAAATACAGAGAAAGTATCTGAAAATGTTTGCAATAATCCACATCAGTAACATTCCCCTTTTTTAAAATAAAATATTTTTCTAACAATTCTCACAATATTGTTTAAAAAAGAAACACAAAGAAAGAACCTTTTGTAATGAGTATGCATATTCAACTAAAACAAATTCTTTCTATATATATATATATATATATATATCAAGATAAAATCTCAAATTATTTAATTAATAAGCTCCCTCAATATAGCTATGAATAATATGTGTTATATAATTTATGAAATATATATATATATATATATATAGAATGAGTACATGTATATAGTATCTCTCACTCCTTTTCTCTTTCTGCATATTTACATCTATATTTACATATCTTTTTGTAGTTCCTACTTTTTCCATATTATTTATTAGTTTCCAAGAATAAAAACAGTGAGTTTGTATCCATAGAACCTAGAGTATTTGAGTTTATCAAATAGATTACAAAAATCATTTAGTATACTTTTATACAAATCATTTTCCTCTGATACACTTCTTTTATATTATTTGAGATTTAATTGATACTTCATTTTATTTTTTAATTATATTACATGAAAGATTTTCAACATTTATTAACTTTTAGATAGATAGATAGATAGATAGATAGAGATAGAGATAGAGATAGAGATAGAGATAGATATAGATATAGATATAGATATAGATATAGATATAGATATAGATATAGATATAGATATAGATATAGATATAGATATAGATATAGATATAGATATAGATATAGATATAGATATAGATATAGATATAGGTATAGATATATATGACAGGCAGTTTTCTTCCACCAATTCTTAGCACACCCCCCCTTCAGTGGCAAAGGATCTAGTAAAAAATGGTTGTGTATATTTATGTTTGACATGCTTAACATATTAATTTGAGCATGATAAATTAAGGCTAAGGGAAAAGAAAAAACATAAGAAGGAAAGACATAAGAGAAATTTTTAAAAGGTTGAATACATTCTTCATTCAAATTCTTTGTGTATATGATTGTATATTTCAATTATTCTATATTGAAATACATTGTATATTTCAATCATTTTCCACTACAAAAATAGCTGATATATTTTTGAAAATGTCAGACTTTTCCCATTTTTAAATATGTCTTCAGTTTCTAGACCTAGAAATGCTATTGATCGGTCACAGTGTATAATCAGTCTTGCTGCCCTTCAGCAAAGTTTCATATTGCTCTCCAGAATGATCAGATTAGTTCATACCTCCACCAAAAATGCATTAGTGTCCCAATTCTCCCACAACCCCTCTAAAATTGAAGGTTTTTTCCTTTTTATTAACTTAGCCAATCTGATAAGTGTGAGGTCCATAGTTGTTTTAAATTACATATCTCTAATTAATAACAATTTAGAAAAATTTTATAGGATTATATGCAAAATTAATTTCTTTATTTAAAAACTGCCTATTGATATAATCTGACCACTTATCAATTGGGGAAGGATTTGTACCATATAAATGTGATTCAAGTATATATGTGTGTGTGTTTAAAATTTAGAAATGAGGTTTTTATCAGAATTTCTAATTATGAAAGTAACTTCCAATGTTTCTGTTTTTCCTTCTCATCTTGACTTCCCTGGCTTTATTAATGCAAAAACTTTTTAAAATTTAATAGTCAAAATCATCCATTTTGCAATTTATAATGTACTCTATTTTTTGTTTGGTTAAAAATTTCTACATTTTTCATATATCTGACTATATTTCTTGGTCTCCTAATTGGTCTATGGTATTATCACCCTTATGTCTAAACCCTGTATCTATTTTGATCTTATCTTGTTATAGGGTGTGAGATGTGGGTTTATGACTAATTTTTGCCATACTATTTCCAAATTTTCCCAGCAATTTTTGTGAATAGTGAGTTTTTATCCCAGAAACTAATTTCTTTAGGTTTGTGAAGCAACAGATTAATATAATCATTTGTTGCTTTGATGTCTAATCTAATTCATTGGTTCATTACTCTAATTCTAGTATGTAGCAGGCAAATTTGATGACTGCTACTTTATAATATAGCATTAGATCTGGTATAGTTAACACCTTCCTTTGACTTTTTTTAATCAGTTCTCTTGATATTCTTGATATTTAGTTGCTCCAGATGAATTTTGCTACTATTTTTTCTAAATATTTAAAATAGCTAATTAATGGTTTGAATGCTTAGGAATTGAATAAGAATTTAATTTGTGTAGAATTACCATTTTTATTATATTAGCTTAACCTAGCCATCAGCAACTGAAGTTCTTTTAACTGTTTAGATCTGACTTCATTTATGTGAAAAATATTTTGCAATTTTCTTCAAAAAATTTCTGAGTTCATCTTGGCAAGTAGATATTCAAGTATTTTGTGTTATGTACAGTTACATTAAGTGGAAATTGTTTTTCTATCTCTTTCCACCGCATTACCTTGTTAATATAAATACATATTTAGTATTTATGTGATTCATTTTATATTTTGCATCTTTGCTGAAATTGTTAATTGTTTCAAATAGTTTTCAAAATTATTTTTAGGGTTTTCTAAGTTTAAAATCATATCTGAAAAGAGTGAAAATTTTACTTGCTTATTGTCAATCATAATTCCTTCCATTGCTTTTTTCTTCAGTTAGAGAAGTTAATATTTATAAACCCAGTTTTTGTTTTTTGTTTATTTTTCGTTTCTGAAAGATATTAGGGTTAATAGATTTACCCAAGATTACACTGTTATGTAAATATTAATTGTCTTTGGACCCACCCCCTCCACAATTCCTTAAAGGAAAATGTTTTTCAAAAAAGACTTCTAAATCCTATTGGGAATGTTTGGTAATCCTTTCAGGGCCACATTGATTAAGAGTATTATTTACTCAGTGTTCTCAACCTCCTTATTTTCCCTCTGCTAAAATATGTCTTTGTGATTCTACATCTGCTATTATTTATCCTTTACTGCCTCAGTTAGCCTTTTTCTAGTATGGTACTTTTTTATGATCTTTATTGTTTTAACAATTTCTTGTACCTACAACCAGCTTTTTTTTTGAAATACACTCCTTTTATCTGTCCTGATAGAATACCATCATAGACCCAGTATTCTACTAGTAAGTAGAATAAGAAGTAGAAGAATAAGAAGCAATTCTTTTAATATCCAGCCAAGATGGTGGAGAGAAGTCAGGCACTGTCTTAAGATCTCCTGCTTTTCCCTCAGAACTACCATGAACCAAGTCTCATAACAGAATTTAGATCCACAAAAACCCGAGAAGAATCTAGGAAAAGAACACCTACTAACAAAGTCTATCATATATAGGATCCTGTGGGAGCCAGGGACAAGAGAGCAGAAAGCAAGCACAGTGGGGATGGAGTGAGACCCTGGGACTTACCTCTAAACAGTAGCAGAGGTTTTTGCTGTGTCCACCAAGGCAGGGAGAGATCCAGCATGGAAGTAATTACTGTATGAGATGGGGGAGCTCCAGCAAGGTGGCTGGACATTGATCCTGTTGTAAAGTCCCCATATTTCCAGTTGAGGCCTCTCTCCCCCATTTCTGTGAGAGAAAATGATACTTCCCACAACCATCACAGTAAAAGGCTACCCATGCCCTAGCACAGGTGTTGGCAGCAGATTGCCACCATTGATGATTAAGGATTAAGTAGATTAACTATATAGCATGCGGGCCTAACTCACTTTGTTCAAGGATAAACCAGATCCTACTGCTTCCCTCAGCTCCCTGGCCTCGGATGGGCCATGAATGAAAGTCACAGAACCTGAAGAAAGGGTCTAGCATCCCCTACTGTTCAGCACACTTGACATTAGTAAACCCAGTAAGCAAAGCCTCTAGGGATTTCAACAGCAAAAGTCTGTGAAACAGCCTATCCCTCAACAAAAGATCTTAGGAAAATGAAGAAAAACCAGCAAAAGGAGGGTCCATTGAAATTTATCTTTATGACAAGCATCCTAACTCAGAAAGAACTAGAACTTCAGAGTTGACTATGAATTAGCCTCCAGTCTGAAAGATTTCTTAAGAGCTCAGGAAGGAGTTTAAAATTCATTTGGAAAAATTGTGAAAAGAAACACAAAAGGAAATTAACACTTTGAAAGTGAAAATTCTCATCGTTCAACAAGACAGCAAAAATACATTTGGACAAGTGCAAAAAAAGGAAATAATTCTCTCAAAAATCAAAAAATTAGGTAAATAGAAAATTCCTTCAAAAGCAGAATTAACCATTAGGAAAAGGAGCTAAATAAAACATTTGTATTTCAACAGTAGACTCTAGAGATGCATGAAAAGTTAAAAAAGGGAAAAGAAAAAAGAACTGGCTATATCACCACCTGGAGAAATATTCTCATATCCCATGAGAATTGTAACTCTATTACACCTAAAATACTAAACCAGAAATAATGGACTCTCATTATTTCTATGTAACTCTAAGAAAATGATTTTAAAATTATACATATATCCTTTAAAGAGGGATATTGACGAGGTGGGGGAATGGAGGAGATTGAAAGAGGTAATTTATATCACATGAAGAGGTGTATATTATATATTGAAATAGAAAGGATGAAGGTAGAACGTGAGAATTGCCAGAATCTTACTCATTAGATTTGACTCAAAACAGGTTTAACAAAGACACTTTCAGTTAACTTTAGAAACTTGTCACATATTTCAAAAATTAAGAGGGGAAAGGGGCAAGGGAAAGGAGGAAGAAAAGAGGAACTTGCAGAAGGAAGTGTTAAAGAATGGGAAAGAAAGCAGAGAGGGGTTGGATATAAGGGGACAAACACACTGAAGGAAGAGGCAAAACAGGGAAATACAGATAAGAATAAAAATGAAAACAAAAGGAAAATAGCATAGAGGATAATGAAGGGTTAGCAATTATAATTTTGAATGTGAATGGGATGAACTTTCCAACAAAAGTTAAGCAAAAAGCAGAGTGGATTAATCACCAGAATCCTACAATATTCTGTTTGCAAGAAACTCATGTGAAGCAGAGAGATACATATAAAGTAAAGGTAAAAGGTTGGAGCAGGATATATTGTGCTTCAGCTGAAGTGAAAAGGGAGGGTAGCAATCCTGATCTCAGACAAAGCAGCTGCAAAAATTGATCTTATTAAAAGTGATAACTACACTCTCCTAAAAGTTACCAAAGACAATGAAACAATTTCAATGATAAATAAGATTGCACCAAGAAGTATAGCAGCCAAATTCTGAGAAGAGAAGCTGAATGAGTTACAGGACATAGACAGAAAAACTCTTCTACTGGGAGAACTCAACCTCCCTCTCTCAGAATAAATTTGACTATAAAATAAGCAAGAAGGAATTTGAGGAGGTAAATAGAATTTTAGAAAATGTAGACATGACAAACTTTTGGAGAAAATTTTAGGAGAAAAATATATGTCACTTACACCGAACTTGACCACTTTCTAGGGCATAAAAACCTCATAATCAAATGGCATTAAGGTAGAATTAGTGAATCCATTCTTTCAGGCTGTAAAGCAAGAAAAATCTTGAGCAACAAAAGGCCTTGCAGAGATATACATAAAACTAATTTAAAGAATGAGTGGATCAAACAACAAATTATAGACAGAATTAATGATTTATCCTAGGCAATGATGATAACAGGATAACATACAAAAACTTATAGAATAAAGTCAAGGCAGTAACTAAAGAATATATTATACCTCCAAATGTTTACATGAATAAAATATAGAAAGAGGAAATCAATGAACTAAGCATGCAACTAAAAAATAGAGAAAGAACTAATTGAAAACCCATAATTAAATAGCAAATTAGAATTTCTAAAAATTAAAAGCTAAATTAATATAACAGAAATCAAGAAAATGTGTGAATCAAACAAAACTAAGAGAAAAATTTATAAAATACATAGACATTTGGTTAATTTGATTGCAAAAAAGAACCATGAAAACCAAATTACTATTATCAAAAATGAATAAGGCTATTACCAATAAAGATGAGGGATTTAAAGTATAAATTCAGGGCTATTTTACTCAATTGTATGTCAATAAATTTAATAATCTAAAAGAAAGAGATGAATGTTTTCATAAATATATATTGACCAAGTTCAATGAAAAGGAAATTAAATACCTAAATAATTCGCTCTCAGAAAAAAGAATTTCAGCAAGCCATCATTGAACTCCCTAAGAAAAATTATTCGGGGCCAGATGGATTCACTATTGAATTTGATCAAACATTTAAGAAAAAATTACTTCCCATTCTACATGAACTCTGGAAAAAACAGGTGAAGATGGAATTTTTTCTAATTCATTCTATGACACCAATATGGAGCTGATTCCTAAATCAAGAAGAATCAAAACAGAGAAAGAAAGCTATAGATCAATTTCCCTAATGAATATGGTTGCAAAAATCTTAAGTAAAATCTTAGCAAAATTATTAAACGAAGTTATTACTAGGATAATATATTATGATCAAGTAGGATTTATTTCAAGAATTCAGGGTTGGTTCAGTATTAGGAAAGTTGTTAGTATAATAAATTATATGAATAACATACTTATCAGAAATTATATTATTGTCTTCCCACCAAGATGGCAGAGAGAAGTCAGCCACAGTTCTAAAGTCTCCTGATCTTTCCCAATCTATCATATGAAACAAACCTCTTAACAGAAATCCAACCAACAAAACCCAGAAAAAAAAATGCCAGGAGATAGAATATGTAGCACAGGATTTGCCTTGGTAAACTCCTGACAGGTGAGTCTGGGTGCAGAGGGTGAATAAGTCCCAGAGCAGCCAGATTAGTAGCTGAATTGGAGCTGGGGAGCCTGAGGGACAAGGAGACAGACCTGCTGGATCAGTAGTGGGGATAGACCATGGGGGCTTGGGTCAGCTAGGGAGCAGAGGCACTGGTGTACTGACACTCTGGAGCTTGCTGTCAGGATTGGGGGCAGAGTTACAGTGCAGGAGAGCTGTGGACACCATCCCTAGGCACCTCTGTTCTGAGGAACTCTGAGTCCGTGCCTCTATTGATGCTGAGGCCTCAGAACAAACAATTGCAGATTACTTCTGCTTCAGTCACAGGTGTGTGAGTAGAAGAAAGCCCAGCTGACAATAGGGAGAGGAATGACCTTATCCCATGATAAAGCCCACACTGACAGAAGGAAAAAGAATTCAATAGCTTCAACCCCTCCCTTCAAGCTCAGGGAGAAGGCCTCAGTCAAGGACAGAGATGATACAGAGAAAGCAATCAGCTCCTCCTATGGGACAGCCAGAGAAATTGCACTCAGTGAGTAAAGACTCTAGGGATCCCACCACCAACACCAAACTCCTGTGAACCAGCCCCTCCCAAACTCAAGGTCTCAGCAAAATGAAGAAGGGTCTTGGGAAAGGTGGATCCAAAGAAAAATATTTGGAAGAAAAAGACCCTAACTCAGAGAGACCTAGAACCTCTGAGGAGAATATGATCTGATCTCCATCAGAGAAAAACTTCCTTGAAGACATAAGGAAGGAGTTTAAAAATCAACTGGAAAATTTGGGAGAGATAATTAAGACCTTGCAATGAGAAAACAAATCCTTAGAAAATACAATTAGACAAATACAAAATGATAATGAACCTCTCAGATCCTCAATTGGGCAAATGCAAAAAAGAAAATAATTCTATCAAAACTTCAGTTCATCAAATAGAAAGCTCTTTCAAAAGTAGAAATGACCAATTGGAAAAGGAGATGCAAAAGGTTAATGAAGAAAACTTCTTCCTAAAATAAGTACGGCATCTGCAGAAACTAAAGACTTCATGAGACAGCAAGAGCCTGTCAAACAAAATAAAAAAAATAGATGAAAATGTAAAATACCTCATCAGCAAAACCACTGACTGCGAGAATAGGTTGAGGAGGAGCAATTTGATAACTATTGGACTTCCTGGAAACATTGAAGAGAAAAGAAAAGCCTGGACTTAATATTACACAGGATCTAATGCTGAAAAATTGCCCTGATATCATGGAACCAGAGGGCAAAGTAGTTACTGAACAAATACATTTATCCCCTCCAGTAAAAGATCCTAAAATGAAAACACCAAGCAGTGTTATGGTCAAATTCCAGAACTATCAGATAAAAGAGAAAATCCTGCAAGCAGCCAGAAAAAAATAATTTAAATAACAAGGAGCCACAGTCCGGATTATACAGGACCTGGCTACATAAACTTTAAGGGATCCAAGGGCCTGGAAAGAGATATTTTGAAAAGCAAGGGAGCTTGGAATGTAGTCAAAAATCCACTATCCCAAAAACCTGAGCATTCTATTCCAGGGAAAAAGGTGAATATTTAATGAAATAGAAGAATTCCAAAAATTCATGATGAAAAGACCAGAGCTAAATAGAAAATTTGGACATGAAACTGGAGGTTCAAGAGACACATGAAAAGGTAAAAACCAATGGGGTGGGCAGTCCAAAGGAAAAAAACTGCTATCCAATAAATTGAAACTGGTACATCCCAGCATAGGGGAAAAGATTCTCAGAAATCCTGAGAATTGTAACTTTTATAGAGAGAATATACCTAGCCAGAAGTGATGGACATTCATGACCTATTCATGAGACTGCAATCCAATGGGATGTAACTGACTTTAACACCACTTGGGAGAAAGACTAATAACTTTCAAGAATTTTAACTGTGTTAGAATGTACATAGCTAGAAGTGATGGATACTCAGAAATTTCTATGACTCAGACAGAATGATCTATAAAACAGTACCTCCTTAAAAATGGGGATAGGAAGGATACAGGAGGAGATAGGAGATTGAATGGGGTAAATCTCATTACACTAAAAGGTACAAAATACCTATGGTAACAGAGGGCAAGAAGGGAGAAAATGAGAAACACGCAAATCCTCTTCACATCACACTTGGCTTACAGTCAATTTACACATACTTAGTTAACTTAAATAACATCTAACCTTTCAAGTATTAATGGGGAAAAGGGGAGGGGGGATGGAGAAATGGAAGGGGAGAGGAGGAAAAAGGGTGAACTAACAAGAGTAAGGGAAGGAAAAAGGGAAAAGGGGAAAGGGGAATGAAAGGGGCGGGGGTGATATAGGAGGGCAAGCACACCGAAGATGTGATACTCAGAAACAATATTCCCGGGGAATACAGAAAAAGGGGGGGGGAAGGGGGAAAATACAAACAGAGGGAAGATAGCATGGAGGGCAATAAAGAATTAGTAATCATAACTTTGAATGTGTATTGAATGAACTCTCCCTTAAAACCTAAGCGAATAGCAGATTGGATTAAAAACTAGAATCCTACAATATGCTGCTTATAAGAAACTCATTTGAAGCAGAGAGATACATATTGAGTAAAGGTAAAATGTTGGAGCAAAATATATTTTGCATCAGCTGAAGTGAAAAAAAGCAAGGGTAGCAATCCTTATCTCTGACAAAGCAGCTGCAAAGTTAGATAGTGTAAAAAGAGATAAGGAGGAAACTTTATCCTCCTAAAAGTTACCATAGACATTAAATTTATTGCAATACTTAATATATATGCACTCAATGGGATGGCATGCAAATTCTTAGAGGAGAAGCTGAAAGAATTACAGGAAAACATAACCAGCAAAACTCTACTAGTGGGAGATCTCAACCTCCCACTCTCAGATCTAGATAAATTGAATCATAAAATAATCAAGAAAGAAGTTAAGGAGGTAAATAGACTATTATCAAAACTAGATATGATAGACTTATAGAGGAAATTGTATGGGAATAGAAAGGAATGTACCTTTTTCTCTGCAGTACATCAGAATTTATACAAAAATTGACCATGTTCTAAGACGTAAAAACCTAATGACCAACTGCAGAAAGGCAGAATTAGTGAATACTTCTTTCTCAGATTACAATGCAATAAAAGTCATATGCAATATTGGGCCAAGGAGATATAGACCCAGAATCAATTGGAAATTGAATAACATTTTATTTTTTTATGTTTTTGCAAGGCAAATGGGGTTAAGTGGCTTGCCCAAGGCCACACAGCTAGGTAATTATTAAGTGTCTGTGACTGGATTTGAACCCAGGTAATCCTGACTCCAGGGCCAGTGCTTTATTGACTGCACCACCTAGAAGCCCCAAATAATGTCATGTTAAAGAATGAGTGGACCAAAAATCAAATTATAGAATGAATTAACCATTTTACCCTAGATAATGAAACAGCATACCAAAAGCTATGGGATTCATTCAAAGTGGCTATCAGGGAATATATTATGTTTTTAAATGCTTACATGAATAAATTAGAGAAAGAGGAAATCAATGAACTAAACATGCAACTGAAAAAATTAGAAGAAGAACAAATTAAAAATCCCCAATTAAATACCACATTAGAAATTCTAAAAATTAAAGGAGAAATTAAGAAAATCAAAAGCAATTAAGAGATTAAGAAAATATTTAAGAAATAAAAAGAAATGTAGCTTTTATGAAAAAAACATTAAAATTGATTAACTTCTGGTCAATTTAATTAAAAAAATGAAAAAAGAAAACTAAACTGCTAGTATCATAAACGAGAAAGGTGATCTCATGACCAATTTGGAGGAAAATAATGTAATAATTGGAAATTATTTTGCCCAACTCTATACCAAAAAAATTGATCATCTAAGTGAAATGGTTGAATATTTGCAAATATATAAGTTTCCCAAATTAAATGAAGAGGAAATTAAAAACCTGAACAATCTTATCTCAGAAAAAGAAATTCATCAAGTCATTATTGAAATTACTAAGAAAAAATCTCCAGGAACTGATGGATTCACAAGTGAATTCTACCAAACATTTAAGAAACAAGTGGTTGAAATTCTATATAAATTCTTTTGAAATATAGAGAAAGATATAACTCTGCCTAACTCTTTCTATGAAACCAATATGGTGCTGATACCTAAAGCAAGAAGTGTTAAAACAGAGAAAAAAAATTATAGACCTATCTCCCTAATGAATATACAAGCAAAAATCTTAAATAAAATCTTAGCAAAACAATTACAACTTATCACTGGAATAATACGTTATTTTCAATTAGGATTTATCCCAGGAATGCAGAGTTGGTTTAATATTAGGAAAACTGTTAGCATACTCAATTATATCAACAACAAACCTATGAGATATTATATAACCATATCAATAGTTGCTGAGAATGTTTTTGACACAATATAATAACCATTCTTACTAAAAACACTAAAGAATATAGGAATAAATTGACTGTTCCTTAAAATAATTAGCAGTATCTATATGAAACCACCTTCAAGGTTTGTATGCAATGCGGAGAGGCTAGAGGCATTCCCAGTAAGATCAGGGTTGAAACAAGGGTGCCCATTATCACCACTACTATTCAACATCATTTTAGAAATTTTAGCATCAGCAATTAGAGAACAAAAAGAAATTGAAGGAATTAGAATTGGGAAGGAAGAGACAAATTCTCACTCTTTTCAGATGACATGATCGTGTACCTAGAGACTTCCAAGAAATCATCCAAAAAACTACTGGAAACAATTAGCAACTTTAACAAAGTGGCAGGTTATAAAATCAACCCTTATAAATCCTCAACTTTTAAAAATATGTCTATCAAGATACAGCAGAAAGAACCAGAAAGAAAAATCACATTCAAAGTAAAGTCAAACAATATAAAATAACTGGGAGTCCATTTGCAAAGACAGACTCAGAAACTTTTGGAAAACAATTATAAAACACTTCTCACACAAATTAAATCAGATTTAAGTAACTGGGCAAATATCAACTGCTCATGGATAGGTAGAGCTAATATAATAAAAATTTACAATTCTACCAAATGCAAACTATCTGTTTAGTGTTCTACCAATCAAATTCCAAAAAATTACTTTAATGAATTAGAAAAAAATGTAAGTAAATTCATATGGAGAAATAAAAAGTCAAGAATTTCCAGGGATTTCATGAAAAATAGTGCAAAAACAGGGGGGCTTAGCCCTACCTGATCTAAAATTATGTTATAAAGGACCAGTCATGAAAACTGTTTGGTATTTCCTAAGAAATAGAGTGGTGGGCCAGTGGTATAGCCTAGATGCAAAAGCAGGTGATGATTATAGTTATCTGCTATTTGATAAACACAAAGTGTCCAGGTATTGGTATAAAAACTCTATCTTTGATAAAAAGTGGTGGGAAAATTGTACGTTAGTTTGGAAGAAACTTAGATTAGAGGAACACCTAACACCCTTTACCAAAATAAAATCCAAATTGTCACAGGATTTAGACATCAAAAACAATACTATAAGCAAATTAGAAGATCAAGGACTAGTTTACCTTTCTAATCTATGGAAAGGGGAGCAGTTTATGACTAAGGAAGAGATGGAGAACATCACCAAAAAAAAAAAAACTAGATGATATCATTTACATTAAATTAAAATGCTTTTGAACAGATAAAAACACTATATCCAAGATCAGAAGAAATGTAGTAAATTGTGAAAAAATCTTTACAACTAATGATTCTGACAAAGGACAGATTTCTAAAATATACAGAGAACTGAGTCATATCTTTAAAACAAAAAGCCATTCCCCAATTGACAAATGGTCAAAGGATATGCAAAGGCAATTTACAGAGGAGGAGATCAAAGTAATCCATAGCCATATGAAAAATTGCTCTAAATCATTAATTATTAGAGAAATGCAAATCAAAGCTTCTCTGAGGTACCACCTCACTCCTCTCAGACTGACCAGTATAACCAGAAAGGATAATGATTATTGTTGGAAGGGTTGTAGGAAACCTGGGACATTATTACCCTGTTGGTGGAGCTGTGAACCTATCCAACCTTTCTGGAGAGAAATTTGGAATTATGTTCTAAGGGCAACAAAAATGAGCATACCCTTTGATCCAGCAATACTACTACTGGGTTTATACTCTGAAGAGATGATGAAAACGGGTAAAAATATCACTTGTACAAAAAAAATATTTATATCAGCCCTATTTGTGGTGGCAAAGGATTGGAATTCAAATAAATGTCCTTCAATTGGGGAATGGCTTAGCAAACTGGCATATGTATGTCATGGAACACTATTGTTCTATTAGAAAAAAGGAGGGACGGGGACGGAATTCAGGGAAGACTGGAGGGATTTGCATGAACTGATACTGAGTGAGATAAGGAGAACTAGAAAAATACTGTACACCCTAACAGCAACATGAATGTGATGTTAAACCTTTTTGGACTGGCTCGTTCCATCAGTTCAACAATCAGGGACAATTTTGGGTTGTCGGCAACAGAGAATACCATTTGTATCCAGATAAAGAGCTGTGGAGTTTGAACAAATTTCAAGGACTATTCCCTTTAATTTAGCAAAAAACAGATATCTTATTGTTTGATCTTGTTATATCTTATATTTTTTGTTTCTTCCTTAAGGATGTGATTTCTCTCTTATGACCCTGAAATTGTACAACACAGAAACAAAATTGTACAACATAGAAATTGTACAACATAGAAACAAAATAAAGACTGACAGATTGCTTTCTGGGGGGAAGTAAAATTGGGAGAAAAATTGTAAAACTCAAAACTCAAATAAAATCTTTAAAAAATCATATGATTATATCAATAGATGCTGGGAAAGCTTTTGACAAAATACTGCACTTAATTCCTTTTAATAGCACTAGAGAGCATAGGAATAAATGGATTTGTTCCATTGAGAAGATAAGCAATATCTTTTTGTGACCATCAATAAGCACTATATGCAATGGGGATAAGTTAGAGGTATTCCCAATTAGATCAGGTGAAATAAGGATACACCTTATCACCATTACTATTCAATATTGCATTAGAAATATTAGCTTTAGTAATAAGAGAAGAAAATTTGAAGAATTAGAATCAGGAAAGAAGAAACAAAGCTCTCACTCAATGTAGATGACATGATGGTAGAGTACCCTAAAAATCATCTAAAAAAAACTCTAGGAGACTATTAGTAACTAACTTAAGGAACATCAATTGATGGAAAATAAACCCAAAGAAATCATTAGCATTTCTATATATTTCTGGCAAATACAGCATCAAGAATTAGAAAAAGAAATCCTTTTTAAAATAACTTCAGAAAACATAAAATACTTGGGAGTCTTCCTGCACCATCCTCACCACCATGAGGATATCATGAAATATGGTAAAAACAAAAATATTCATAGCAAATCTGTAGTGACAAATAATTGGAAATTGAAAGGGTCTCCATCAAATGGTGAATGATTAAACTGTATGAAAACAACCATAAAACAACCATGTCACACAAATAAAATCAAATTTAAATAACTGGGCAAATATCACCTTCTTGTGGATAGGCTGATATAATAAAAATGACAATTCTACCTAAAATAAGCAATTTATTTAGTGCCATGTCAATCAAAGTTCCAAAAAATTACTTTAATGAACTAGAAAAAATTGTAACTAAATTCATATGGAGAAACAAAAAGTCAAGAATCTTAAGGTATTTAATGATAAATAAAAAAGTGAAAAAGAAGGTAGCTTAACCTTACCAGAACTAAAACTGTATTATAAAGCATTAGTCATCAAAACTGACTGGTACTGGCTGACAAATAGAGTAGTGGATCAGTGGTATAGACAATGTGCAAAAGAAACAGCAGGAAATGAATACAGTAATCTGCTTTTTGATAATACCAAAGAGTTCAGCTTCTGGGATAAAAACTTTCTCTTCGATAAAACTTTTGGGAAAATTAGAAGATAGTATGACAGAAACTTGTATGAAACAAACTTTTCATAAAGGTAAGGTCAAAATGAGTACAATATTTAGACATAAAAACATTATTATAGGCAAACTTGGAGAACAAGTAATAGTTTACCTCTCAGATGTATGGAAAGGCAAGCATTATATGAAGAAAGAAGAGATAGAAAACATAATAAAAAACAAAATGAGTAATTTTGATTACATTAAATTAAAAAGCTATTGCACAAATAAAACCATGGTAACCAAGATCAAAATAATTTTACTAAATTGGGAAACAATTTTTCCAAATACTTTTTCTGACAAAGGACCCATTTCTAAAATAGCTAGAAAACTGAGTCAAACTATTTTTTTAAAAAAGCAACCTTCCCCAATTGACAAATGATAAAAGGATACATAAAGGCAATTTGCAGATGAGGAAATGAAAGCTGCCTATAGTCATATGAAAAGTTGCTCTAAACCAATACTGATTACAAAATTGCAAATTAAAACATCTCTGAGTTACCACCTTGTACATCAGAGATTAGCCAATCTGACCAGAAAGGACAAAGACCAATGTTAGGAGGGATGTAGGAAATCTCCTTTCTGGAGAGCCATTTGGAAAAGGACCATAAAAAAGTGCAGGTCCTTTGGTCCTGCAATACCACTGCTGGTTCTGCACCACCATGAGGATATCATGAAATATGGTAAAAACAAAAATATTCATAGCAAATCTGTAGTGACAAATAATTGGAAATCGAAAGGGTCACCATCAAATGGTGAATGATTAAACAAATTGTGGTATATATTTTTTAAGGAAAACTATCATTCAAATAGAAATCAGGAGGGATAGAATTTCAGAGATGCCTGGAAAGACTTGCATGAACTGATGCTGATGGAAATGAGCAGAATCAGAAGAACACTGTACACCCTAACAGCAACATGGGGCTGATTTGTTCATTCCATCAGTATAATAATCAGGGACAGTTTTAGGGTATCTGTGATGGAGAATACTAGCTGTATGCAAAGAAAAATAACTGTGGAAATTAAAGAAAAAGCAAAGTACCTTCATTTTTTTAAAGTCGTCTTATGTACTAAATAATTTTATGTCTATTTTATGTCTATTTTATTTCTTCTTCAAGGATATGATTTTTCTCTCAGCACAGTCAATTTTGACCAATGCATAGCATGAAAACAATTTTAAAAGCGTCAGATTGCCTTTTGTGGGGGGGCAAATAATGGGAGGAGGGGAAATATTGTAAATTCCAAAACCTTACAAAAATGATATATAGAAACTGCTATTGCATATAATTGCAAAATAAATAAAATATTTATGAAAGTACCATGGTAATAGGTTGATTTAATGATTGCATTATTGAAGAGAAGTTGGTTGGTTCTTGTTCTTCTTCTTCGAAGATGACCGAAATGACACAAATTACAGTGTATTTGACTGAGGCTGATCAGAACAATACAATCATTTGGAATGCTCTACCACAGAATGTGTACAAATAGTCCATGTGAACCACTGGGGTGGGAACTCTTAACTTATGGATGTCATGTTTCCTTTGAGCTTTCCATTTCTGCTTTCCTCACAGAGTACAGCACCTTTATACATGCCATGCTGGGTAGATCTAAATCAGTGTCTTCTGTTTTTACAATCGGTTCTAAAGTTCTTCAATGAAATCTTCAGGGTGTCTCATATTCCTTATTCTGATCCTTTTGTAATCTCTTGCCCTGTGTGAGTTCTCCATAAAATAGTTTTGTTTTTTTCCTAACATCATGCAGAGCGCATCATAATTGCACTAACTGAAGCATTGTATGAATTCTGAGCAGTTTAGCTAAATCTTCAACTGCCAGGTGGTATTCTGAATATTTCTAAGACAATTTTTTAAAGAATGATTTCTTTTCTTTCGAGGTTTAAAATTTTTCCACCATTCTTGCTTCCCTTACTCCACCCCCCCACAAAAGGCATTCTGTTCGCCTTTACATTGGTTCCATGTTATACATTAATCTCAGCTGAATGTGATGACAGAGAAATCATATCCATAAGGAAGAAAAATAAAGTATGAAATAGTAAAATTGCATAATAAGGTAACTTTCTTTTCTTATGTGAAGGTAATAATCTTTGTTCTTTGTAAAAAGTCCATAATTATTTCTCTGGATAAAATGGTATTCTTCATTGCAAATAGTCCAAAATTGTCCGTGGTTGTTGCATTGATGGAATGAGCAAGTTCATCAAGTTTGGTTATCACCCCCATGTTGCTGTTAGGGTCTACAGGGTTCTTTTGGATCTGCTCATCTCATTCAACATCGGTTCATGGAAATTCTTCCAGGCTTCCCTGAATTCCCACCTCTCATGGTTTTTAATAGAACAATAGTCTTCCCTGATATAAATATATCAAACTTCGTTAAGCCATTCCCCAATTGAAGGACATTTAATTAATTTCCAATTTTTTTGCCACCACAAACAGGGCAGATATATATATTTTTGTACAAGTGATGTTTTTACCCTTTTTCAAAATCTTTTCAGGGTATAGACCCAGGAGTGGTTTTGCTAGATCAAAAGGTATGCATATTGTTGCTGTCCTTTGGGCATAATCCCAATTTGCTCTCCAGAAATGTAGAATGAGTCCACAGCTCCACCAACAATGTATTTGTTTCCCAGATTTCCCACATCCCTTCCAACAATGATCATTGAGCTTTCTTGTCATATTGGCCAGTCTGAGAGGTGTGACATGGTATCTCAGAGATGCTTTAATTTGCATTTCTCTAATAAGCAAAGATTTGGAGCAATTTTTATATGACTGTGTATTGCTTTGATTTCCTCAGTTGCAAATTGCCTTGGCATATCCTTTGATCATTTGTCAATCAGGAAATGGCTTGTATTTTTGAAAATTTGACCCAGTTATCTCTATATTTAAGAAATGAGTTCTTTGTCAGAAAGACTAGTTGCAAAAATTATGTCCCAATTTACTGCATTTCTTTTAATCTTGGTTATAGTAATTTTGTCTGTGCAAAAGCTCATTAATTTAATGTAATCAAACTAATCTAGTTTGTTTTTAATAATGTTCTCTACCTCTTCCTTGTTCATGAACTGTTTCCCTGTCCATAGATCTGACAGGTAAACTACTCCTTGATCTTCTAGGTTGCTTATAATATTGTGTCATATGTCTAAATCCTGTATCCATTTGGATCTTATCTTGGTATAGGGAGTGAGGTGTTGGTCTAATCTAAGTTTCTTCCATAATAACTTTCAATATTCCCAACAGTTTTTATTGAAGAGAGAGTTTTTATCCAAATAGCTGGACTCTTCAGGCTTATCAAACAGCAAATTACTATAATCATTTCCTGCTATTGCACCTAGTCTATTCCACAGATCCACCACTCTATTTCTTAGCTAATACTAGCCAGTTTTGATGACTGATGCTTTATAATATAATTCTAGATCTGGTAAGGCTAAGCCACCTTCTTTTGCACTTTTTTTCCCATTAAATTCCTGGAAATTCTTGACTTTTTATGTCTCCATATGAATTTGTTTACACCTTTTTCTAAATCATTAAAGTAACTTTTTTGGAATTTTGATTGTTAGGACACTAAACAAGTAGCTTAGTTTTGGTAGAATTGTCATCTTTTATTATATTAGCTCTACATATCCATGTAAAGTTAATGTTTGTCCAAGTATTTAAATCTGATTTTATTTATGTGAGAAGAGTTTTGTAATTGTTTTCAAAAAGTTTTTGAGTCTACCTTGGTAGTTAGAGTCCTAGGCATTTTATTCTGTCTGAGGTTACTTTGAATGGCATTTCTCTTTCTGCTGTATCTTGCTAGTCATATATAGAAATGTTGAGGGTTTGTGAGGGTTTATTTTATATTCTGCTACTTTGCTAAAGTTGCTAATTACTTCGAGTAGTTTTTTAGATGACTTTTTGGTATTTTCTAGGTATACTATCATGACATCTGCAAAGAGTGAGTGTTTTGTCTCTTCCTTCCCTATTCTCATTCCTTCAATTTCTTATTCTTCTCTTATGACTGCAGCTAACATTTCTAATATGATATTGAATAGCAGTAGTAATAACAAGCATACTTGTTTCACCTTTGATCTTATTGGGAATGCATCAAGCCTATTCCTGTTGCATATAATGCTTGTTGATGGTTTCATAAACATACTGCTTATTATTCTAAGGAACAAACTATTTATTCCTACACTCTAGTTTTTTTTTTTTTTTTAGGAATGGTTGCTGTATTTTGTCAATAGATTTTTCAGTATCTATTGATATGATTGTATGATTTCTAATAGGTATGTTATTGATATAATTAATTATACTGGCAGTTTTCCTAATATTGAACCAACCCTGTATTCCAGGGATAAATCCTACTTGATCATAATGTATTACCCTAGTGATAACTTGTTGTGATCATTTTGCTAAGATTTTATTTAAGATTTTTACATATATATTCATTAGGGGGATAGGTCTACAATTTTCTTTCTCTGTTTTAATTCTTCCAGCTTTAGGTATAAGCAACATATTGGTTTCATAGAAAGAGTTAGGCAGCGTTCCATCTTCACCTATTTTTCTAAATAATTTATATTGAATAAGAATGAATTGTTCCTTAAATGTTTGATAGAATTCACTTGTGAATCCATCTGGCCCTGGAAGTTTTTTCTTATGGAGTTCAATAATAGCTTGCTGAATTTCTTTTTCTGAGTAAGGGATATTTAGGTCTTTAATTCCCTCTTTATTTAATTTGGGCAATTTATATTCTTGTAAATATTCATCATTTTCATTTACATTGATGAATTTATTGGCATAGAGCTGGGTAAAATAATTCTGAATTATTATTTTTATTTCCTCCTCATTGGTGGTGATTTCAAATTTTTCACTTATGATACTAGCAATTTGGATTTCTTCTTTTTTTAAATTTCTTTTTTTAACATTTTATTTTTTCCCAATTATATACAATAGTAATATGTACCTATCTTTTTTTTGAAAGTTTTTGAATTTTACAATTTTTCCCCCAACCTCCCTCCCCCCCAAAGGTTGTCTGATAGTCTTTATATTGTTTCCATGCTTTACACTGATGTAAATTGAGTGTATTATATCAGTAAACATAAAACCCACTCCCCACCCAAGAAGATCAGAAACCTCAGGAATAGAGAGAGACAAAAATAAAATTAAAAAAATAAAATAAATGTACTCGAGTCTATGTTTAGATTCCAATGGCTATGTGTCTGGGGTAAGTTGTTTTCTTTATCATAAGTCCACCAGAGAAGTTGCTTCAATATTTTTCCCACAGTTGCTATTACTAGTTTTTACCTCTACTCTATTTCTCCACTCCCATTTATTCTATTCTCTCTCTCTTTTCATCCTGACCCTAGCCAAAAAACGGGTTGAATCTGAGTACCCTCTCCCTCAATCTTCCCTCTCTTCTATCACCTATTGCCACCTTCTCTCCCCCATTCCTCATTATCTCCTTCCTTTCTTCTCAGTTTTCTCTAGGGTAAGATATATTTCCTCACCCTAACAAGTATGTATGTTATTTCATCTCTGATTCATTTCTGATTACAATAAAGGCTCACTCATTCCCCCTCGCTTTCCCCTTTCCACTCCATTTAGAAACCATTTTCTTGACTCTTATGTGAAATTTCTTATCTTCTTCTCAGTATTTTTCTTTATAACCCATTGACTCCATCTTTTTACTATATTATACCCTTTTAGTCCATGCCTTCCTATGCCCTGTCTATATATGCTTCTTCTAACAGCTCTTATAAATTAGAGAGTTCATATCAGTTTTCAATATCATCTTCCCATGCAGTAATTCAAACAGTTCAATATCATTAAGGTCCTCCTAGTTAGTCCTTCTCTTCCAGTTCATCTATGGTTCACCAGAGTCCTGTACTTGGAGATCAAAGTTTCTGTTCAGTTGTGGTTATCTCAATAGGAAAGTTTGAAAGTCCCCTGTTTCATTGAAGGCCCATCTTTTCCCCTGAAAGAGGATATTCAGTTTTTGATGGGTATTTAATTGTTGGTTGTAAACTAAGATCTTTTGCCTTCTGAAATATCATATTCCAATACCTATGAGGCTTTAATGTAGATGCTGGCAGATCCTGTGTAATCCTGACTATGGAGCCTCAGTAGTTGAATTGTTTTTTTTTTTTTTTTTACTGGCAGCTTTTAGAATTTTCTTTTTGATATGTAAGTTTTGTAATTTGATTATAAAATTCCTGGGATCTCTTTCAGGAGGTGACTGGTGAATTCTCAATTTCTATTTTATACTCTGCTTTCAGTATCTCAGGGAAATTTTGCTGTATTATTTCTTGAAAAATGAAGTCTATTCCCTTCTTTTGATCATCACTTTCAGATATCTCAAGAATTTTAAAATTATTTTTTCTGCATCTTTTTTTTTTGACATTAGTTGTTTTTCCAGTGAGATATTTCACATTTTCTTTTACTTTTTGGCTTTTTTGGGAGAGTTTTATTTCTTCCTGATTTCTTGCAAAGTCATCAGCTTCCTTAAATTCGTTCTGCATTTGAAGGAGTTATTTTCTTCAGAAAGATTTTGTTTCACCTTTTCCAGTCAGCCAATTCTGCTTTTTAAGGGATGCTTCTACTCATTTGTCTTTTGTTTTGCTTTTTCCATTAGTCCTAAACTGTTTTTTAACATATTATTTTCTTCAGCATTTTTTTGTATATCTTTCACCAAGCTGTTGATTTGGTTTTCATGATTTTTCTGCATCACTCTCATTTTCTCCTCCCAATTTTTCCTCCATCTCCCTTAATTGCTTTTCAAATTCTTTTTTTGAGGTCATCCATAGTCTGAGCCCATTTTTTATTTCTCTTAGAGGTTTGGGATATGGAAGCATAATTTTCTCATCATCTGAGTTTTGATCTTCCATGGGAGAAAAGAAATTCTCTATGGATGATTCTACTTTTTCTGTTGTTTACTCATTACCTCAGCAGAAGAGAGAACTTCCAAGAGTTTGGGGATTTTTTTGGGGGGGATACTTCACTGGGACCTTTATTCCTCCTTTATTCCTCTTGCCTGTGCTTTGATATGTAAACAGCCCTTGTACTTCCCTCTGTCCTGGAGCTATAAGGAGGATTCTGTTATCTTAATATGGAAGCCCAAACTGCAGTCTGGATCAGAGCGTAGGAAAATAGCAGAGTCTTACCCCAAAGGATCACAGAGAACTTTCTGCATGCTTCTAATACTGTCTTTGGAAGTGCAGGCTGCTTTCTCCAGATACTCACTGCAGATTCCGTAGCCAGTGCTCCTCACT
Source organism: Macrotis lagotis (assembly GCF_037893015.1). NCBI lineage: Eukaryota > Metazoa > Chordata > Mammalia > Peramelemorphia > Peramelidae > Macrotis > Macrotis lagotis. The sequence goes on along the minus strand of NC_133660.1, from coordinate 141,005,697 downwards.
CCACACTCATTCTGGTGTAGCAGAATTCTCTCACTGCCCCTTCAAGCTGTTGCTGGTGATAACTGTGGCCATGACATTTTTTCCAATCCCTGGTTCTGGTGAAACACACTATTCCTGTGGAACTTCTAAGTTATCTTGGACTGGGGTAATGTATCACTCAGTCTTTTTTGTGGGTTCTGCCCCTCTAAATTTTGGCTAGAGTTGTAATTTTAGCTTTTGGAGTTTTGAGGGGAAGGAGTTCCTGGGAAATGCTGCCTTCAGAGTACCATCTTGGCTCCATCCCCCATTTTTTAAATCAAATTGCTCAGATGTTTATCAATTTTATCTTTTTTTCATAAAACCAACTCTTGGTTTTATGTATTCATTCAATAGTTTTCTTGCTTTCAATTTTATTAATTTCTCCATTAATTTTTAGAATTTTTAATTTGGCATTTAATTGCAGGTTTTAAATTTGTTCTTTCTCTAATTTTCTTAGTTGTTTATTAAGTTCATTGATTTCTTCTTTCTCTAATTTACTCATATAAGCATTTAGACCTTGACCATATCCTCTGATAGCCACCTTGAGTGTATAGCATAGAATTTGTTATGTTGTTTCATTATTGTCATTAACTAGGATGAAAAAATTAATTCTTACTATAAATTCCAAGCAGTTTAGCTCAAGAGAAGACCTCAGTGTCTGGAATGTTCACCTGCCAGGTGATATTCAGTATATTTCTAAGACAATTTAAATGGAAGCAATTCAGTCTCCTGACATGACATTGATACTGTCCAGGTTTCATAGGCATTTGGCAATGAGGTCAGCACAACCACTCTGTAGTCTTTCAGTTTGGTGGTCAGTCTAATATGTCTTCTCTCCTGTATTTTCTATAGTAGCCTCTGAATACTGAACTTGCATTTTAATTTCCATTTCTTTAATTCTTACTCAATAATAATTTAGAGCATTTATTCCAGTGATTACATACATATATATATACATACATATATATATATATATATATATATCTTTAATTTCTACATTTGAAAACTGTGTGTCCATATCCTTTGACCATTTGTCAATTGGGGAATGACTTGTGATCTTATAAATTTAATGCAATTCTCTATATATTTTAGATATGAGACCTTTATCAGAACACCTGAATTGTGAAAATTGTTTCCCAGTTTTCTGTTTTCCTTCTAATTTTAGCAGCAATGATTTTATCAGTGCAAAACCTTTTTAATTTAATATAGGCAAAATCATTCATTTTTCATGTTATGTATATTGTGCTCTAACTCTTGTTTATAAGAATGATTATAAATTTAAGCCCATTTCTGTAGATCTGATAGGGTAAATTTTGGTCTATTAATTTATCTCTGGTATTTCTTTTTATGTCCAAATCCTGTACCCATTTGACCTTATTTTGGTATAGGGTGTGAGATGTAGATCTATGCCTGGTCTTTATCAGACTATTTTAAAATTTTCCCAACTATGTTTGTCAAATACAGAGTACTTCTCTTAGAAGCTGATGACTTTAGGTTTTTCAAAAACTAAATTGCTGTAATCATTTACTGTGGTTTCTTTTTAATCTATCCTAATCCACTGATCTATTACACTTTTTCTTAACTAGTACCAGACATTTTTGATGACTTCTCCTTTGTGGTATAGTTTTAGATCTAGTAGAGCTTGGTTACTTTCTTTTGCAGGTTTTTCCATCAATTCCCTTGTAATTCTTGCCCTTTTTTTGTTCCAATTGAATTTTGGAGCTATTTTTTTCTAACTAGTTAAAATAGTTATTTGGTAGATTGCTTGATATGTCTCTGAATAAGCAATTTAATGTGGGTAAAATTGTCATTTTTATTATATTAGCTTGACCTAACCATGTGAATTTGATATTTTTCCCCAAATAATTTAGATTTGCATGAGGAGAGCTTTATAATTGTTTTCAGACAGGTTTTGGGTTTGTCTTGGGAGGTAGATTCCCAAGTATTTTTATGTTGTCTAAAGTAATTTTAAATAGAATTTTTCTTTCTGTCTCTTTCTCTTGGGCTTTGTTGTTCATATATAAAAATACTGATGGTTTATATGGGTTTATTTTATATCTTGCTGCATTGTGAGACTGATTGTGTTAATTTTATGTTTGAATTCTTTTATTTTTCTGCTTGCAGTAGTCTCTCCTTTGTTTGAGGGTTCTGGAATTTGGCTATTACAGCCCTTGGAATTTTTATCCTGGTGTCTCTTTCTGGAGAGATTCTGTGCATTCTGTCACTGGATTTATTTTTATTTTATTCTCAGAGGCAATTTCCCCTTAAAATTTCCTGCATGAAGCATTCCAGGTTTATCATCCTTGTTATTCCAGGATGTCTAAGTATTCTAGGTGGTCCAGTGATTCATAGTTTGTCTCTCCTGTATCTACTTTCCAGGTCTTTTCTTTTCCCAAAAGATACTTCACATTTTCTTCATTCTTTTCAGCCTTTCTTTTGTCAATGAAGGTATTGAACTTAGAGAATATGGATATAGATGGGACATGAATGAGATGTTTATTATGAAGGTGAGATTTCATACTGAGACAGAGGGAGGGAGAGTACTTACAGGCTCTCTACATAGAAAAACAAAGTGATCTTGACTAGCTGCTTTAGATAGAGAGTTGAAGTCTATTATGGAAAGACAGTAGGAGTACACTTAGAAAAGTTGGAAATAAATAGATAAGGAGGGAATTTTCTCTCAATACATGACTGGTAAAGAAAGGTTTCAGTGCTATACTTAGAGAGCTAAAGGGGCAGAGGGAAAGAGTGTACTTGATATTTTTGTTGGAAAGGGTAAAATATCTATGGTTGGGATACTATAAAAATAGAAGTAGAGAGTGCTTAGAAGGACTGGAAAAGAAAATATGAAGCAATTTGCTTTTTTGATGCTGTGGGTACAATTGAATGGAGTGTAGTTTGAGACTAGATAGTATAAAGAGTTCATGAAATGACATGAATTTTCAGAATTCTTTAACTCATAAAGTTTCTGTGTCCATGGAGGGTACTTGAAAATAGGGGGTAATTTAAATCAATTATAATTTGACATGATTTATGAGCCTGGATAAGTGTATTTCTAATGGGACAGAATAGAAGTATGTTCTTAACAAATATAAGACACCCCTACATTACTACTTCTACATAAGATTTGCTTATCTCATGGCTGTCTCATTACAAACATTGTCTTCTGTCTACCTAAACCCAATAAAAATTCCTTGATTCACCCTGTAGCAAAAATTGTTGTCTAATAGACAATGTGACTGTAAGGAGAAGATATGTACAGGATGTGAGAGTGACAAAGGCAATGTGTGGTACAAAATCTGGACTGATCAAGGTTTCATCTTCTATAAGCTAAATATTCATATTCATCCAAAGTGGCAATCCCCCAGAAAAATGAATAGTAATACTAATAGAATTAATGTCAAAGATTAGCATGTCTCTCTAAGTGGAAAGAGTTTGTGGCTAACCTGGAGACAAAGGAAGGCAGAAAAGAAGCAGCACAAAGGAAACATGACATCTGTATGTTAAGAGTACTCACCCAAGGAGCTCACATAGACTATTTGTGCCCAATCTGTGGTAGAGCATTTTGAGCTTGTATTGGTCTGATCAACCACAATCAGATATACTGAAATTTGTCATTGTCAAGATGTCATTTTGGTCATCTTTGATAAAGAAGGACAAGAACCAACCAACTTTCCATCAATCATGCAATGAATCAATCAACCTATTATAATGATTTTTTAAAATATTTTATTTGTTTTACAATTATAAACAATAGTAGCTTTTCCTTATCATTTTGGTAACATTTTCAATTTTATAATATTTCCCCACCCTCCATTTCCTATCCACTAACCTCCCACAGAAGGCAATCTGATAATTTTCTAATTGTTTCCATGCTATGCAGTAATCCAAATAGATAGTGTTGAGAGAGAAAAAAAAATCATGAGTAGGAAACAATATATTAGAGATAGCAAAGTTATGTAGTGCAGAGGACAGCTTTTTAAAAATTGAAAGTAATAATCTTTAGTCTTTCTTTGAAGTCCACAATTCTTTCTCTGAATAAATGCTATTCAACATCCCAGATATCCTAAAATCGTCCCTGTCCCTGATTATTGCACTGATACAATGAACAAGTCCCTTAAGGTTGATCAACACCCCCATGCTGCTGTTAGGGTGTACAATGTTCTTCTGGTTCTACCCATATCACTCAGCATCAGTTCATGCAACTCTTTCCAACCTTCTCTGAAATCCTATCCCACCTGATTTCTAAAAGAACAATAGTACTCTGTGGGTACACAGGCTATTCTAACAGCCATGACACAAATCCTTTCCAAGTAAACCGCCACCTGGATAATCTCAGTAGCTGGCAAGCCACCCTTAGAGATAAAGGTGTGCTGGAGTCCTTGGGAGCTGGAGTCCTTGGGAGCTGGACATTCCACCCCACTGACCAAGGGCACTAGACATAACTGTGTTTTACCACCTCCCCCCCTAACATAATTCCTTATCCTGTAACTCAAGATGCTGCACTAACACCTTGCTGTTTCTGCCCCAATTACCTCATTATTCTTTGTCCTACCCCGGAAAACCTAACAGTATATATGTAATAGCTAAGCATTAATAAAATTGAGCTGGAGGCATAAAGCAGAAGTGGCTTGACTCCTTATTCTCAGCTCCCATTCGGGAAGGAGGTTGCTGCTGTGGGCCCCAAGGAAGAAAGCCACAACAGTACTCATTAACATAAATATTAACAATTTGTTTAGCCATTCACCAAATGATGGGCAGCCCCTCAATTTCTAATTCTTTACCACCACAAACAGAATTGCTATGTATAATGTAGTACAAGTTATGCTTTTACCCTTTTTCATGATTTCTTCAGGGTTTAGACACAGTAGTAGTATTGCTGTACATATATTGCATGCACATTTTTATGGCCCTATGGGCATAAATCAAAAGGTTCTCAAGAAAGGTCAAATCAGTTCAAAACTGCAACAACAATTCCTTAGTATCCCAGATTTCCCACAAGCCTTCCAACAATGATTATTGACCTTTCCAGTTATATTGGCCAGTCAGAGAGGCATGTGTTAATTTGCATTTCTCTAATCAGGAATGGTTCAGATTAATTTTACATAAACCTTTAGATAGCTTTGATTTCCTCATCTACAAATTGCCTTTGCATATCCTTTGATCATTTGTCAATAGGGAAATAGAGGGGGTTTTTTTTAAGAAATTTGATGCAATTCTCTATATATTTTAGAAATGAGGTCTTTCTCAGAAACAGTACTTGCAAAAATTATTTCCCAATTGACTGCATTTCTTTTCTTCTAGCTTACAGTGGGGGTTTTTGTGCAAAAGCTTTTTAATTTAATGGAATAAAAATTGTCCAATTTGGTTTTTTTACTTAAAAATTTTATTTATTTTGAGTGTTACAATTTTTCCCCTATCTTTACTTCCCTCACCCCACCCCCACAGAAGGCAATTTTCCAATATTTACATTGTTTACATGGTATGCATTGATCCCAAATTGAATGTGATAAGAGAGAAATCATATCCTTAAGAAGAAGCATAAAGTATCAGATAGCAAGATGAGACAATAAGATAACAGTTTTTTTTTTCTAAATTAAAGTTAAAAGTCCTTGGTCTTTGTTCAAACTTCACAGATCTTTCTCTGGATACAGATGGTATTTTCCATTGCTGACAGCCCCAAATTGTCCCTGATTGTTGCACTGATGAAATGAGTAAGTCCATCAAGGTTGATCATTGCGCCTATCTTGCTGTTAGGGTGTACAGTGTTTTTCTGGTTCTGCCAATTTTTTTTTTTTTATGATGCTCTCTATCTCTTCCTTGCTCATAAAATGCTCACATTTCCATAGCTCTGACAGGTAAATTATTCCTTGTTCTCCTAGTTGGTTATAGTAATGTCTTTTATGCCTAAATACTGCACCCATTTTCAAATTATCTTGGGATAGGGTGTGAGAAGTTGTCTAATCCAAGTTTCTGTCATACAATCTTCTAATTTTCCCAAAGTTTTTATCAATGAGTGATTTTCTATCCCAGGAGCTGGACTCTTTGGGTTTATGAAACAGTAGATTTCCATTATAATTTCCTGCTGTTTCTTTTGCATGTTGTTTATACCATTGATCCACAGCTCTATTTCTTAGTCACATTTTAGATGACTGATGCTTCATAATATAATTTTAGTATGGGTAAGGCTAAGCCAAATTCTTTTGCACTTATTTTTCATTAAATCCCTTGATATTCTTGACTTGTTGTTTCTCCATATGAATTTAACTACAACTTCTTCTAGTTCATTAAAAGTAATTTTTTTGAATTTTGATAGTCATGACACCAAATAAGTAGCTAAATTTTGGTATAATATCCATTTTTATCATATTACCAAAGTCTATCAAAGTTGAGTTGAGATTTCCCCAGTTATTTAAGCCTGATCTTATTTGTGTGTCAAATGTTTTATAGTTGTTTTCATAGAGTTACTGTTTCTGCCTTGGGAGGTAGACTCCCAATTATTTTATGTATGAAGTTATATGAATTAGAGTTTCTCTTTGTAACTCTTGATGCTGTATCTTCCTAGTAACTTATAGAGAAGCTGAAGATTTCTTTGTGTTTATTTTTTTTATTTAGGTATTTTGCTTAAGTTGCAATTAGTTTCTAGTAGTTTTTTGCATGATTTTAGGGTACTCCTAGGTATGTCATCATGTCATCAGCAAAGAGTGACAGTTTTGTTTTTTCCTTCCCTATTCTAAATCTTCAATTTCTTTTTTCTTCTCTTATTGCTGAAACTAATATTTCTAGCACAATATTAAATATTATTAATAATAAGGTGTATCCTTTTTTCACTCTCCTGATCTTATTGAGAATGCCTGTAGGTTTTATTTCCCTTGCATATAATGTTTGCTGATGGTTTCAAATAGATACTGCTTATCATTCCAAGCAACAATGCATTTATTGCTTTGTTTTCTAGCATTTTTAGGAGGAAATGGTATTGTATTTTTCAAAGACTTTTTCAGTTTCTATTGAGATTATCATCATTTCTGTTAGGTTAGTTATTGATATACTTAATTGTATTAACAGTTTTCCTAAAATTGAAGCAACCTTGCATTATTCGAAAAAAATTCTGCCTTGTTATAGTGCATTATCCTGGTGATAACTGGATACAATTGCTTTACTATGGTTTTATTTAAGATTTTTACATCCATATTCATTAGGGAAATTACTCTATAATTTTCTTTCTCTGTTTTGACTCTTCCTGGTTTAAGTATCAGCATCATATTGGTGTCATAAAAAAGAGGCAGAATTCCATCTTCACTTATTTTTCCAAAGAGTTTATATAGAAGTGGGAGCAATTTTTTCTTTAAATATTTCATTGACTTCAATAGTGAATCCATCTGGCCCTTGAGAATTTTTCTTAAGGATTTCATTGATGGCTTGTTGAATTTCTTTTTCTGAGAGAAGGTTATTTAGGTAATTGATTTCCTCTTCATTTTACCTAGGTAACTTATATTGATGCATATATTCTACCATTTCATTTAGATGATCATATTTATTGACATATAGTTGAGCAGAATAGGCCCAAATTATTACTTTTTTTCAATTTTGATAGTAATATTTTTTCTTCCTCTTTTTTGTAAAATTAAGCAAAGGTCTACCAATTTTAAAATTTTTCATAAAACCAACATCTGGCTTCAGTTAGTTCAATATTTTTCTTGCTTTTAATTTTATTAATTTCTCTTTTAATTTTTAGAAAATCTAATTTATTATTTAATTGGGAGCTTTTAATTTTTCATTTTTCTAGTTGCATGCTTAATTCAGTGATTTCCCCTTTCTATATTTTATTCTTTGTTTTTTAGATTTTTCAAGGCAATGGCTTGCCCAAGGCCACACAGCTAGGTAATTATTAAGTGTCTGAGGTCAGATTTGAACCCAGGTACTCCTAACTCCAAGGCCAGTACTCTATCCACTGTGCCACCTAGCTGCCCTATGTTTTATTCTTGAAAGCATTTAGAGATATAATTCATTCTCTAATAACTGCTTTTATTGTATTCCATAAGTTTTGCTATGCTATCCCAGTATTGTCATTGCCTAGGATGAAATCATTAATTTTATCTATAATTTGTTGCTTGATCCATGTATTATTTTGTATGAGGTTATTTAGTTTCTAATTAATTTTACTTCTGTCTCTCCAATGTCCATCATTGCACATGATTTTCATTGTATTATGTTTTGATAAGTATGTATTCACTATTCCTGTTTTTCTGACATTTGATCATGTGGGGTTAATGATCAAGTTTGTGTAGGTGACATTTCTTGCTGAAAAGGGATATCATTTTCTCCTAAAATGTTCTCCAATGGTCTATCCTGTCTTGGTTTTCTACCATTCTATTGACCTCCTTAACTTCCTTCTTGTTTATTTTCTAATTAGATTTTTCTAATTTTTGAGAGAGGGTGGTTGAGATCTCAAACTAGTAGAGTTTTGCCATCTATGTCTTCCTGTAGCACATTCAGCTCCTCCTCTAAAATTGCCCTTACTATACCACTTGGTGCATGCATATTTTTTAATTGAAATTGCTTCATTGGCTATATAGCCATTTTATTTTTCTTAAAACCATGAATAGGCATATATTTGCAGAACATAGATGCTTTACACTGCACTTAATATTGTGTCCTGTTCAATAAAATTAAAAATGTACCACTCATATATATTTAAATTCAGCAAAGTACAACTAAGATTTAATTTGCCAAAAAACCCTAAATATAACAGCAAAAAAGACAGATGTAATTATTTCAGTTTTTTTTTTAATTTAATGGGAAAGAAGATATTCATTGCAAAATGGGTAAGATAGATGTAATATTGAAAGGAGGGCATTTTACTTCTGTCCAAGATGGCAGAAAGAAGACAAGCAGTGTTCTAAGTACTACTGGTCCCCCCTCAAAAATAACATAAATGAAACATCTTAACAAAAATTGTCTCAACTAAACCCAGAAAGAGAAGCTAGAAGAAGAACACCTACCAACAAGGTCTGTCTCAGGAGACCATGGGTGAACTAGGAGTGGAGACCAGAGGGTCAGAACAGGGACATCAGTGGGGGCGGGAGCCAGAGGATCGACCTTAGCTGCAGAGGCATTGTTGGTTCCAAGGACGTACTTTATCCATGGAATTTTTGGCTGGTGTGGCTCAGTAAAGAGAAGAATGAGTTCCAGCACAAAGAGTCACAGAGCACACCTGGAAAACCACCACCTGGACTGGGATCTTTGCTCCCTACTTTTAGCAGAGAACTGTTTCCAGAATGAATGTTAAATGCCCCTTCCTCCCACCCCCTTATGCTCAGGTATGGGTAGCCAAGTTCAGTCAGCTGAAAGGGAGATTAACTTCTTCTCCGAGGGGCCAGAACATTATTCAAAGTCAACTCACAACCTGCTTCTGAGGGCCTGAAACAGTACCACTCACTGGCCAACCCTTTAGATTACTAGATCAAATGAACAAATGAACAAAGCCTCTAGGGTTTTCAAAAGCAAAGCTCTGAGAGTCCCTCCCCCCAACACAAGGTCCTAGTAAAATGAAGAAAGGCCAGTGTAAGGAGGACCCATGGAGAAATACTTGCATGAAATAGATTCTAAACAAGAGAGATTTAGCAATTCTGAGGAGAATATGAATTGGTTTCCAGTCAGGGAAGACTTCCTTGAAGAAAAAGGGAGAAGTTTAAAGTGATCAGTTAAAATCAATGGAAAAAACTCAAGAGAAAATTAACACATTGCAAGGGAATATCAACATCTCACAAAAAGAAAATAAATCCTTGGAAACTACAGTGGGACAAATACAAAATGAGAATAATTCTCTCAGATACTCAATTGGACAAGTTCAAAAAGAAAATAATTCCTCTCAAAACTACACTTGGGCAAATGGAAAATTTTGTAAATTGAATTGACCAATTGGAATAGAAGTTGTAAAAGGTAAATGAAGAGATTCTCTAAAAAAAAGAATAGAATCTGTGGAAACTAATAACTTCATGAGACAACAAGATTCTGTTAAACAAAACAAAAATATGGGAAAAAAAGAAAAAAAATTAGAATACCTCATCAGCAATACCACTGACCTTCTAAATAGATCAATAAGGAATAACCTGAGAAATATAGATCTTCCTGAAAAACACTTAAGAGGAAAAAAAAAAGCCTGGACTTAATATTACAGGATTTAGTGAGGGAAAATTGACCTGATGTCATGGAACCAGAGGGCAAAATAGTTATTGAAAAAATAAATACATCCCCTCCTGAAAGAGATCCAAAAATGAAAACATCAAGGTATGTTGTGGCAAAAGTACAAAAATCTCAGTTAAAAGAGAAAATGCTGCAAGCAACCAGAAAGAAACAATTTATATAGCAAGTAGCAACAGTAAAGTCTATGCAGGACCTGGATGAATCAACATTAAGGGATGAAAGGGCATGGAATGAGATATTCTGAAAACTAAGGGAGGGTGGAATACTGCCAATAATTGACTCTCCATCAAATGTGAGACTTATTTTTCAGTGGAAAATATGTACATTTAATGAAATGGGAGATTTCCAACATTTCCTGATGAAAAGACAAGAGCTAAATAAGAAATTTGAACATCAAGCAGGAGGCTTGCGAGACACATGTAAAGGTAAAAAAAGGGTAAAGAATAAAAACTGCTATCCAATAAGATGAAACTGGTTATATTCCCACCTTGGAGAAAGCTTCTCATAACTCTGGAGAATTTTAAGTCTAATACAGAGAAAATACTTAGAAATGATGAACACTCAGGATTTTTCTATGACTCAGATTGAAAGGTGTAAAATTAGAACCTTCTTAAAAAAGGGAACAGTAAGGAGAAGAGCTGAAGGAGGAAATCAATTGGGGTAAATCTCATTACATTAAGAGGTACAAAAGACCTATTGTAACAGAGGGGGGGAAAAGGGAGGTGGTCAGAACCATGTGAATCTTCATGTCATTAAACTAGGCTTAAAGTTAACTTACACACACTTAATTAAGTTAAAAAACTTATCTTACTTTTCAAGTAATAAAAGTGGAAAAGAGGAGGTGGGACAGGGAATTGGAGAAAAAGAGGAACTAACATAAGGAATGTATAGAGGAAAGGGGAAAACAGAAAGGGGAAAGAAAGGGGAGCAGGCTTTTATATAGGAGGGCAAACACACTGAATGTGATGGTATTCAGAAACAAAATACTGGGAAAAATGGATAAAGGGGAAAAGGGGGAAATACAAACAGAGGGAAGTTAACATGGAGGGTAATAAAGAGTTAATAATTATAATTTTGAATGTAAAGTAATGAACTTTCCCTTAAAACATAAATGAATAGCAGAGTGGATTATAAAACAGAATCCTACCATATGCTGCTTTCAAGAAACTCTTTAGAAGAAGAGAGATACATATAGAGTAAAGGTAAAAGGTTGTAACAAAATATATTCTGCTTTAGCTGAAGTGTAAAAAGCAGGGATTACCAATCCTTATCTCAGACAAAAACAGCTACAAAATTAGATAATGTTAAAAGAGATAAAGGAGGAAAATATACCCTCCTAAAATTACCATAGACAAGTAATGTCAATACTAAATATATATGCATACAATATATAGCATCCAAATTCTTAGAGAAGTCAAAAGAGCTACAAGAAGACATAGATTGCAAAACTGTACTAGTGGGAGACCTCAACTTCCCACTCTCAGATTTAGATAAATCTAATCATAAAATTAACAAGAAGGAAGTAAAGGAGGTAAACAGATTGTTTGAAAACCTAGATATGACAGACCTATGGAGGAAAATGAATGGGGATATAAATGAATATACATTTTTTTTCAGTACATGGCTCTTACACAAAAATTCAACATATACTAGGGCAAAAATAAACTAATGATAAATTGCAGAAAGGCAAAAATAGTGAATATATCTTTCTAGCTCAAAATGTAATAAAAATAACATGCAATATTGGGCCAGGGAGATAAAGACTCAGAACTAATTTGAACTAGTCTCATTTTTAAAGAATGAGTGGATCAAGCAACAAATTATAGAAAGAATAAATTATTTCATTCTAGATAATGAAATCATGAAACAACATGCCAAAACATATAGAGTATATTCAAGGTAGTTGACAGAGATATATTATATCTTTAAATGCTTGCATGAACAAATTAGAGGAAAGAGGAACTCAATGAACTAAATAAGTAATTAAAATAATTAGGGAAAGACCTGATTAAAAATGCAAATTAAATACCAGATTAGGAATTCTAAAAATTAAAGAAGAAATTAATAAAACCAAAAGCAAGTAATGTATTGAACTAATAAATAAAACCAAGAGTTTATTTTATGAAAAAAACTAATAAAATTTGTAAATCTCTGGTCAATTTGATTAAAGAAAGAAAGAAGAAACCAAAATTGGTAATATCATAAATGAAAAATGTCAAGCTATCACCAAAGAGAAGGAAATTATAATAATAATTCAGAAATATTTTTCCCCAACTCTATGCCAGTAAATTTGACAATCAAAGTGAAATGGATGAATATTTACAAAAATATAAATTGCCCAGATTAAATGAAGAGGAAGCTAAAAGCCTAACTAAGCCCATCTTAGGAAAAACAAATTCAACAAGCCTTTATTGAACTCCCTTAGAAAAAAATCTCCAAGGTCTGATGGATTCACAAGTCAATTCAATGAAATATTTAAGGGTTAATTGGTTCCAATTTTAAATAAACTCTTTGGAAAAAAAAAGTGGACAGAATTCTGCCTAACTCTTTCTATGACATCAATATGGTACTGATACCTAAGCCATGAAGAGTTAAAACAGAGAAAGAAAATTATAGACCTATCTCCTTGATGAATATAGATGCAAAAATATTAAATAAAATTTTAGCAAAACAATTAAAAGTAGTTATCACTAGGATAAAACATTATGATCAGTTAGGTTTTATCCCAGGAATGCAGGTGTGTTTCAATATTAGGAAAACTGTTTGTATGAGTAATTATATCAATAACAAAACTAGAAGAAATCATATGATTATGTCAAAAGATGCTGAAAAAGCTTTTGACAAAACATAGCAACCAGTCCTACTAAAACCACTAGAGAGTGTAGGAAAAAATGGATAGTTCTTTATGATAATAAGCAGTATCTCTCCAAAACCATCAACAAGCATTATGCACAAGGGATACGCTAGAGGCAGTCCTAATAAGATAATGTGTGAAACAAGGAAGCCCATTATCACCACTACTATTCAATATTGTATTATAAATGTTAGTGTCAGCAATAAGAAAAGAAAAATAAATTGATGGAATTAGAATTGGGAAGGAAGAGACAAAGTTTTCACTATTTGCAGATTATATGATGGTATACCTAGAGAATCCCCCCAAATGATTTAAAAACCACTAGAAATAATGAGTAATTGCAGAAAAGTCATTTTTTATGAAACACACCTTCATAAATTCTCAACATTTCTATGTATGCCTAGCAAGATGCAGCAGAAAGTGCTAGAATGAGAAATTCCATTGAAAGTAAACTCAGACAGTATACAAAACCTGGTAGTCTTCCTGACAAAGCAGACTCAGAAATTTTGCAATGACAATTACAAAAGACTTGTCACACAAATAAAAACAGGTTTAAATAATTTCTCATAGATAGGTAGAGCTAATATAATAAATGACAATTCTACCAAAACCAAACTACTTTTTAGTGCACTACCTATCAAAATTCCACAAAATTATTTTGATGAGCAAGAAAAAATTTTAACTAAATTCATATGGAGAAACAAAAAGTCAAAAAAATTCCAGGGATTCAATGAAAAAAAATGCAAAAGAAGGTGGCTTAGCCTTTCCAGATCTAAAATTATATTATAAAGCATCAGTCCTCAAAACTATCTGGTATTGCCTAAGAAATGGAGTGGTAAATCAGTGAAATAGACTAGGTCCAACAGCAGGAAATGATTATAGTAATCTGCTATTTGATAAACCCAAAAGGTTTAGTTATTGGGATAAAACTCTCTTCAATAAAAATTGTTGGGAAAATTAAAAGTTAGTATGGAAGAAACTTGGACTAGACCAATACCTCACACCCTATATGAAGGCAAGATCCAAATTGATACAGTATTTAGACATAAAAATAAATATTATATACAAACTAGAAGATCAAGGAGCAATTTACCTGCCAGATCTTTGAAAAGGGAAGCAGTATATTACCAAGGAAGAGATGGAGAATATCACTAAATACAAACTAGATAATTTTGATTATATTAAATTAAGAAGCTTTTGTACAGACAATCCCACTTTAACCAAGATCAAAAGAAATGTAATAAATTTGGAAACAATTGTTACAACTAGTATTTCTGATAAAGGACTCATTTCTAAAATATACAGAGAACCAAGTCAAATTTTCAAAACAAAACAAAACAAGGCATTCTCCAATTAACTTGTGTTCAAAGTATGTAAAGTATATGCAAAGATAATTTGCAAATGAAGAAATCAAAACAATGCAAAGTCATATGAAAAATTGCTCTAAATTACTGCTTATTAGATAAATGCAAATTAAAGCATCTTTGAGGAACCTCCTCACATTTCTCAGACTGACCAATATGACCAGAAAGGACAATGATCTATGTTGGAAGGGATGTGGGAAATGTTGGACACTAATGCATTGTTGGTGGAACTGTGAACTCATCCAAACTTTCTGGAGATCAATTTGGAATTAAGCTCAAAAGGCAACAAAACTGTGCATACCCTTTGATCCAGAAATACTACTACTGGCTCTATACCCTGAAGAAATTAAGAAAAAGGGTTAAAAACATCACCAGTACAAAATATTTATAGCAGTCCTATTTGTGGTGGCAAAGAATTAGAAATTTAGTGAATGTCTTTCAATCGGAGAATGGCTTAACAAACTGTGGTATATGTGGTATATGTCATGGAAGACTGTTGTTCTATTAAAAACCAGGAGGGATGAGAATTCAGGGAAACCTGGAAGGATTTACATGAACCGATGCTGAAAGCGATGAGCAGAACTAGATGAATATTTTACACTCTAATTGCAATATGGAGGTGATAATCAACCTTCATGGACTTGCTCATTCCATGAATGCAACAATCAGGGACAATTTTGGGCTATGTGCAATGGAGAATACCACCTGTATGCAGGCAATGAATTGTAGATTTTGAACAAAGACCAAAGTCTATTACCTTCAATTTAGGTAAAAAAAAAGTTATCTCACTATGTAATTTTGCTATCTCTTATACTTTCTTTTTTAAGGATATGATTTCTCTCTTATCCCATTCAACATAGATCAATATATATCATGGAACCATGTAATGACTAGGAGACTTCCTTCTATGGGAGAAGCAAGAAAAAAGGGAAAAAAAACTTAAAACTGAAAATAAATAAAATCCTTAAAAAAGGAAATAAGGTCATTCATGCACATTGAAGAAACCTGAGGTAAGCATAATCAGTACATAATTAATCTGTCATTTTCTGGGCATTTTAAACAAATTCGCAACATTCATTTTCCCTTTTTTATAAGACTGCCTAATTCAGTTCATAGCCATTGTCTGACAAGAGTAGCAAAACATTATAATTAAATAAATGTTATTTAGATTTTACATCATTTTGTTAAATTGTTTGAAATCTCCAATTTTAGTGCTGTAACTGTAAATGTACAAGAGTAAGAAATTAGATAAAGTTCTCACATCCAGTAAAACATCATTTTCCTTATTTTTGCAATATACACCAGCCTTAGCATTCTTTTGTTTGTTTTTCTATAATCATTTTTAAAAGGCTTATCCCAAGGAGGTGTTTACTGCCTCCATCCCACAATTCATCAAAATGTGTTTTACTATCTCTTTTTCTAGCTGCTACTGAAAACTGAATCCAGCATCTGGTGATGCTGAGAGCTAGTAAGCTACAATCAGAGGCAAGACTCCCTGACCACTGATCTACAGAAATCCCCCTCATGCCCCAAATATCAAAAATAAAACAACAACCAAAAAAAAGCAAGGAAAGGGTAAAAAGTGAATAGAAGTAGTCACTGAATGTTGGTGTTATTATTGCCATTGCTGTCAGTGACATTAGTCTCTGAAGAGATAGCCTTGTTGATGGAGTTAAGGTTGACATCAGAGGGCATGACATTTTTTGGAGGAGGCATCTCATGCAGTTTAGGTCCTTGGCCTCTTTGAAGCTAGTGATGTTATGTTGTGGTGTAAATCCTGTGATAGCTCTCTGCATGGTTTGTTTCCTTCGGGAGAGAACCCCACTAGGATGCATTCCCATGGGAGTGGCACCCTTCAAATTTAGCACACTCTTTCTTCTCTCAGAACTGAGAGCACTCTCACCATCTTGTCCATTGCTTGGATCTTGTTCTGGATAACCTCGCTCCAGGGTGCATCTGTGGCTCCAGCAAATCCATCTTCTTCAGGCTCTAGTTCATCATCTTAGCAGATGTTCAACACATTTATGAGCATCTCTAGTGGTTTACAGCAGCAACTGTGGAGATTGCTGCAGAGGTAGCACCATTTCTCCTTGAGTGTGTGTTTGTGTGTGTGCATGTATGTGTGTGTGTGTGTGTGTGTGTGTTGTGTTTGTGTGAGAGTGAGTGAGCAAGATTGTGTTAGTGTGACCTTCTGTTTGTGTGCCTGCCATAGGACTAGCAGTGTCTAGCTCTCCACTGTCTGCTGGCAATGTCCAAACAGAAGGCAACTGATCTGACTGACAGGTGGTCAAAGTTGTCCCTTGTCCTCCAAGTCACCGACTCACAGCAAAGGAAGTGTTTGATAATGATGGGAAACCTCTGGTGTATATCTTAAAGGCAAATCTAATGAAGGAGGGATGGCTGGAAGAAAGTGTTGCTTCAAGAATAATAACAGAAGGTGTTTCAATTCTTCCACAGGAAAAAAAAAATTACCGAGGATGGATGTTCCAGCCACAGGTTGTGGGGACATCCATGGAGAATTCTTTGACTTCCATTTGAAGATCAATTTGTAAATATACTCAAAGTGCCATAAAGTTGTGCATGTCCTTTAATCTAGTAATGCTACTTCTAGGTCTGTGTCTAAAAGAGATCATAAAAAAGGGGACAAAAGACTTGACCACATGTACTATCATTTTTTTAAGAAAACAAGAACTAGTCTAATTCAGAAAAGCCTGTAAAGAATTACATAAACTGATTCTGAGTGAAGTGAGCAGAACCAGGAAAACTTTGTGCACATTAATAACATATGTTTGATAATTAACTTTGGTAGCCTTAGCTTTTCTCACCAGCAGAGAGATAAAAGATAATTCTAAAATATGTGATGAAAAATGCCATCTATGTCCAGATAAAAAATTTGGGGTCTGAATACAAATGAAAGAAGAACTTTTAACATAAAACTTCTTTTGACTTTTCTTCTGTTCTTTCTTTTTTTCCTTCTTCTTTTGTTCTGATTCTAATTTTAAAACATGAATAATATGGAAATTTGTGTCACTGATTGTATATGTTTAACTTTTATCAGATTAATTCGTCTTTGGAGGGAGAATGTAAGGGAAGTAGAAAGAAACATTAAGACTTAAAATCTGAGAAAAATGAATGTTGAAAACTATCTTTACATATAATTGGGAAATAATAAAATTCTATCAAATGAAAAAAAGAAATCACAGTGCTACCTAAGTTGCCCTTCTCGTATTTAACATAATGTTAGAAATGTGGATTATAGGATATAACTTACATAGATCAATTAGTAAACCATGATTTTATATTTAACAAATATTTATAATAGACTTTTTAGTGATTTAACATTTGTAAAAATGATTTGTCATTTCAATTTATTCTTATTAGAATAGCCTGGTAAAATAGATATTCAAATTCTTTCCATTTTATAAATAGAGAATCTGAGGTTATTGTGTGTTAAGTGTGATGAATAGAGTGACACAGTTGTTGAATATCTGAGTCAGAATTTAAGCATAGTTCTTCCTTATTCTACAGCCAACTCTCTATACACTATATTACCGTGCTATGGAAATCCCTATAAACTAGAATATTGACTTGGCATTCTTCTCATTCCTTTATATCTGCACTGCCATTTCTCAAAATTAGATCTTGACCATTTGGAAAGTTATTTCCAAGGAAGAGAACATTTAACTGCATGGTGACAACTTCTTACAATGATTTCATTTGCCTTTTGGCAAGTGAATGGCATCTATGATATGGGTTTTTGATTGATATTATTCAAAAAGAATGGCAGTTATGCATTCTACCTAGCAGTAGAAATGCTAGCTGAAGGTATAAATACTTATTGTTTTGCCCAGAAAAGATATTTAATATCCTTGTGAATTTGGAAGATGAAGATATTATCATTTTGTAAAACATTTGGCAATAATATTTTCTTCTAGAATGCAAGGATATATGACTGCAAAATAGACAGAACTGGAAGAAAATTAAAACATCACCAGTAAAAATGTCAATAGCAGTTTCTTGACTTTGTTCAAAAGCTAATACAAAGAGTGAAAATCTATGAGCTAGAGGGTTCTGGGCAGAGACAAGATGGAAGCATGAGACAAGTATGCTCCCTGATATTTTCACTACACAAAACTAAAAGAAGCCTCTGCAGTGACATTAAAGCTACAGATTACACTAAAAGCAAGGTAAGCTAAAAGGAAATTTTCAGTGGTATACATCATGGAAGATCTACAGTGAGGGTCTGTTTCTTTGAGGGAAAGGGGGGAAATAAAGCCCAACCAGATGGGAGAGAAGGAAAGCCAGTGGGAGGTTTTCAGTCACAGTGCCGTCCAGGTCTCAATAGCTTTACAATAGCATAGGTCTCAGCAGTTAAATAGGAAGACAGCAGGGAGAACTCTAACTCCAAACAAAGTCTGAACCTTGCACAGACTGGGGAAAGAGACATGACTGGGTTGGGAACAAACTATTGCATAAAAATAACCTTGACATAAAGGAGAAAATAATGTTCTTCAAAGGCAAAGCCTGCACTGCATGGACAATATCTTGGTCAAGGACAAGCCAGGGATCAAATAAAGTCACCAGCATAAAACACCTGGGTCTATATTCCCCCATAGAAATGGATTAGAACTCAGACATTACAAGATGAGCAAAAACAGCTAAAGGAGTGCTCACTATAAAAAGCTACTATGCTGAGAAAGATGATGATGCCATTTCAGAAGAAGAAAACTGAAAAATTACCCTGGGAGTAGTCTCAAAAGAGTCTATGAATTGGACTCAAATTCAAAAGCTCATAAAAAAGCTAAGACAAGAATTTAAAAATTCAAGAAGACAGGATGAAGAAAAATGGGAGGGAAAAAAGAAGAAATGAGTCATGCAGGGGAAATTATGAAAAATTGACCAAATAAATCAAATCCTTTAAAATTAAAAATAGGCAACTGTGAAAAGAATATAACTCTTCAAAAAATAAGTAAACAAAAAGTTAATTCAATAAAACATAAAACCCTAAAAATTAGAAATGAACAAATGGAAATCAATGAGTCTACAAGACAAGAAGATTCAATCCATAAAAAAAGATGACTGAAGAAATTGAAGCAAATGTGAAGTATCTTTGAAGAAAAACAAAGACCAGGAAAAAGAAATCTTGGGGAGATGATTTATGAGTCATTGGATTACTAGAAAGCCTAGATCAAAAAAAAAGAACTTGTGTAAAATTTTGGATTAAATTATCATTGAAAACTGTCCAAATCTGCTAGAGTAAGAAGACAAAATAGTCATTGAAGGAATACACAGAACTACGACAACAAGAAATGCTGGGATAAAAACTCCAAATGCTATTATTAACAAATTCAAGAATTCTCAAATAAAGTGGAAAATACAGCAAGAAACAAAAAGGAAACAATTTAAATACAAAGGAAACAGAATAAGATTTACACAGAATTCATCACTTTAAACACTAAAGGACCAGAGGACCTGGGATGCCATATATGAGAGGGTAAAAGGCTTTTGTTTACAGCCAAGAATTTAATACCCTGAAAAATTCAACATATAATGTCAGGGGAAAAGATAGTCATTAAATGAAATAAAGGACTTCCAAAATTTCCTGATGAAAAGACCAGAACTGAAGAAAAAATTGTTTACAGAATACATGATTCAAGAGATGCATAAAAAAGTAAATGAAAAGGGTTAGGAAAAAAGAAACAAGACAAAACCAATGTTATTCAAGACCATCATATTGTATACAGCCTTGCAAGGGAAGATATAATACTTGTAATTCTAGAGTATTGTAATTCTCTTAGCATTCTTAAAGGATTGAATATAAAAGAAGAGATATGGTTGGAGTTTGTCCTTAGATTGCAGAGGACCATGATGGCATCACAATGTTTGAGAAAAAAACCCTGATGAAAAGCAGAGTTGTTTACTCTAAACTTATGTTTTTCAGTTTCCCTTGACCTGCCTTAATTCTACTTTGATCACAAAGGTTACCACTTTCTCTGATGATGACATCATAAGCTGGCCAGTCCACAGCCAGTGATCCCATACATTTAATCAAGTTTAAAATTCTTAAGAGAAACCTACAGTATCCTAATATTTAAAACACTATGAGACATTATAGTTGATTATATCACAAATGACTTTTGGAGCAGAGGAAGAGAGCCTACCTAGATGAACAGAACTTAATCCATAATCAGTTAGCAAAGTTTTAACTAAAAAGGGGATTGTGGATGAGCACATGCTTGGTGGGGGTACAAATGATTCATGAATTGATTTGGCTTTGGATGACATTTTTACTCAGGAGGAATATGTGTCCCTGGGGTGAATTTGAAGATTGGTTAAAGTATAAAATGATTAATTTTTAATGCAATTTAAGACTCTTGAGAAATGTGTTTCTAATGAGACAGAAGGTGGGGAAGGAACTTTGAGGCAATAGGGCTTATCAAATAATTGAGTAATCAAACAATCTGTGATGGTACTTTGAATGATAGTACTTTGAGCTTATCAAACAATCAATTAATCAATTAATCAACCTTTTATTAATGGTACATGATTAACAGTACTTGATTGATAAATAACACCATGTGAAGAGGCAAAAAGATGTATTATATTCGAGGTAAAGAAGGAAGGGTGTGATAACTAAGTAAATTATATTCAGCAGATTTAGCCCAGAAAGGGAAAATATACTTTCCCACTGGGGATTAAAAATCTATCCTTATCTACACAGAAAAATGGTGGGGGGGGGGAAGAAAAAGGAAGAAGGGACTGATAAAAGGGAAGTTGAAGGTATGTGTGAAAATAAACTGATAGCTAAATTTTAGAAGAAAAGTTAAAAAAAAGGGAGTAAAACTTTGGTGAGGAGGAATAAAAGGAAAGGAAAGAAAAATTATAAATGTAGAAAGATAGCATGGAGGTAAATATAGAATAGTAATTTTAACTGTAAACTTAAATGGGATGAATTCTCCCATAAAACAGAAGAGGATAGTAGAATCAATTAAAAACCAGAATACTACAATATGCTGTTTATAAGATTCACATTTGAAGCAGTGAGAGATAGTCATAGTGTAAAGGTAATAGGATGGAGCAAAATATGTTTCAGCTGAAGTAAAAAAAAAACATCAGGGGTAGGGATCCTGATCTCAGAGATAAAGCAAAAGCAAAAACTGATCTCATCAAAAGAAATAAGGAAGGAAATTGCATCTTTTTAAAAGGTGCCATAGGTACAGAATCTATATCATTAATAAATATGTTTGAACTTAGTGGTAACATCCACATTCTAGAAGTAAAACAGAGTGAATTCTAAGGATATGTAGACAGCAAAACTTTAATAATGCAGGACATCAACTTCCATCACTCAGAACTAAATCAATCTAACCATAAAATTAGCAAAAAGGAAGTTAAGAAGGTGAATACAACTTTAGAAAACTAAAATATGATAGACATCTGGAGAAAACTTAATGGGGATAGAAAAGAATATACATTTTTCTCTTCAATACATGGTACCTACAGCAAAATTGACCATATACATGGTCATAGAAATCTTATAATCAAATGTAGAAAGACAGAAATTATAAAAGCATACTTCTCAGAATTTGAAGAAATAAATATTTCACATAATTAAGGGCCATTGAGAGATAAAGGAATATTCATTGGAAACTAAATAATATTATTTTATTTTTTCAACCAATAAACATTTATTTTGAGTTTTTTTTTTCAGTTTTACAATTTTTCCCCAATTCTTGCTTCCCTCCCCTCCCATAGGAGGTAGTCTGTTAGTCTTTACATGTTTTCTATGGTATACATTTATCTAAGTTGAATACGATGATGAGAGAGAAATCATATCCTTAAAGAAGAAAAATAAAGTATAAGAAATAGCAAAATTACATAAGGATATAATGGTCTTCTGCCCAAAATTGAAGATTATAGTCTTTGGTCTTTGTTTAAAACTCCACATTTCTTTCTTTTTATTGCAGATAGCCTCAAAATGTCCCTGATTGTGGCACTTATGGAACAGGGAAGTCCATAAAAGTTGATCATCACCCCCATGTTGCTGTAAATAACATTATTTTAATAATGAGTGGAACAAATAGCAAATATAAAAAATAATAAATAATTATATCCAACAAATTAAGTAAGTGAATGTCCTTCAATTGGGGAATGGCTTAACAAGCTGTAGTATATGTATATCATAGAACACTATTGTTCTATTAGAAACCAGGAGGGATTGGAATTCAGGGAAGTCTCGAAGGGTTTGCATGAACTGATGCTGAGGAAGATGAGCAGGACCAGAAAAAAACAATGTGCACCCTCTGAGCAACATGGAGTTGATGATCAATCTTGATGGCTTTTCGCATTCCATAAGTACCAGAATCAAGGACATTTTGGGGCTATCTGCAATGGAGAATAACATCTGTATTCAGAGAAAGAATTGTGGAGTTTGAACAAAGACCAAAGAATATTACCTTCAATTTAGAAAAAAAAAACATTATCTTAATAAAGAATTTTTCTATCTCTTTATTTTTCTTCCTTAAAGGTATGATTTCTCTCTCCTAACACTCAACTGAGATCAACATATACCATGAGAACAATGCAAAGACTAACAGAATGCCTTCTGTAGGGAGTGGGGAGGGAGTGAAGCAAGAATGGGGGGGGGAAATTGCAAAACTCAAAATAAATAAATATTTATTATTTTAATTTTTATTTTACTTTTGAGGGAACATTTGATATCTCTAAGCACATGAATAAAACAGGGAAAGAGGAGATCAATGAATTGGGTATGCAACTAAAAATGTTAGAAAAAGAACAAATTAAAGATACCCAAATAAATATCAAAACAGAAATCCTGAAAATCAGGGTAGATATTAATAAAATTGAAAGAAAGAAAACCATTGAGCTAATAAATAAAACTAAGTTGTTTTTTCAACAAATAAATTAATTAGATAAACTTCAATTATTTGATTTAAAAAAAGAATGAAGATAACCAAATTACCAGCATCAAAAATGAAAAGGGTGAACTAACCACTGATTAGAAGGAAATGAAGGATTCAGATCTTTTTTGAATGAAATGTTTGTCAATAAATTTGATTACCAGAGTGAAATGGATGTATATTTATGAAAATGTAAACTGTGGAGATAAACATAAGAGGTAATAAAATAATTAAAGAAGCCCATTTCAGAAAAAAAGAAATTGATCAATAAACTCCCAAAGAAAATGATTCTGGGTCCATAGATTTGCAAGTGAATGAAACCAAACATTTAAGGAGCAATTAATTCCTATTCTACATAACCATTTTAAAAATTGCCAAAGGAATTCTATCAAATTCATTTTATGACACCACTATGGTACTGATACTTAAAACAGGAAGAACCAACAGAAAGAAAATTATAGACCAATCTCCCCAATGAATATTTATTCAAAAAATTTAAATAAAATTTTAACAAAGAGATTACAGCAAGCATCAGGTAGGATTCCTACAAGACAGAAAGGGATTGTTCAATATTATGCAAACACTCAACATAATTGAACATATCAATAGTAAAACCAACATAAATCATATGATTATCTCCTAACTGAAAAAGGCTTAATTAAAATCCATTCCAAATAAAAGCACTAGAAAGTATGGGGAAAATGGAGTTTTCCTCAAAATTTTAAGTAGTAACTGTCTAAAACAATCAAGAAATATTTTATGTAATGGGGATAAGCAGAGCATTTTCACTAACATCAGGGGGTGAAACAAGGATGCCCATTTTCACCATCACTTTATAATAGAAATGTAAGCCTTAGCTATATCACTATTCTCTCTATTTAGAAGACACAGAAATGGCATATAATATTGGAAATGTTAGTCTTAACAATAAGAGAAAAAATAAGTGTAGAAATCAGAATTGGCAATGGAGAAAAAAAAATTTCATTCTTTGTAGATGATATGATATTATACTTAGAGAACTTGGAAAAATTACCTAAAATTTTCTTTGAAACAAGAAACTAATTAGAGTAACAGGACATAAATTGTGTGTGTGTGTGTATCAGAATTTGTTGAATACTACATTCAAGTTTTTAAAAATCCCTCTTATGCATTTCCCTTAATCCTAATTCCACGTACTGAAACTGCAAAATCTGTAAATGTATTTCTCACAAATGTGTATTAAAATATTCATCTATTTGCCAGTGAGTACTGGAGTTGGGAAGGGAAAGTAGACAGAAAATATGTAATTTTAAAATAGTAATTTCTTATTCCAGAAGCTGATGTCCTTGGGTTTGTCAAGTAGTAGATTTTTGTGGTCATTTACCTGTGGCCTCTTTAGAACCCATTCTAATCCACTGATCTATTACTTTATTTCTTTACCAATATCAGGCAGTTTTGATGACTACTGCTTTATAGTATAGTTTTAGATCTGGTAGAGGTAGGCCACCTTCCTTTGCATGTTTTTTATCAGTTCCCTTGCTGTTCTTGCCCTTTTGCAGCTACAGATTAATTTTGAAACTATTTTCATAGCATATATTTGGAAATATAACATCATTTAAAAAAATATATGAATTCTGATGTAGATGGTCAGTGAAATGAAATTAATTTACTCCATTTAAGATGTACTGAAAAAAATATTCAGCCTAGGGAAAGTTGGGCTTAAATGAAACTTCACTATTTAGATGTTTTATGAAAATCTCTCTTGTGGGAGAGGAATTAATAATCTGTAAATCTCTGAAGAAAAAAAAATCTAAGGTAAAATAGATGGAATTTATTGTAAAGCACTCTACCATATTTTATCTAAGTAGTTCTTTATAATTATAGCTGTACAAAAAATAAATTAACTGTCTCCACACGTAGTAAGGAAAACTGAGGAGAGCCCAGATAAGTAAAGTCATGGATCATAGCAATGCTGAACTAATAGAGTTTTGAGATCCTTTCCATACCTGAGAAATTATGTGTTTATCAAAAAACCTGATTTTTCTTCTCACACATTCATCTAGTGTTTTATAGTTAACATAGATTTAAGTGAACTAATAATTGCTGAAAAATACGTTCATAAGGAGTGCTTCTTAGCACTATATAAGGAGTATTATATACATATTTCTAACGACTTTTTAGTCTATTCGTTTCACAATAGAATAAGACAATTATATAATAGTAAAATTGGAAGAGTCCCTCCTAGCTCTCATTAAAATAGAAAAATAGTATTTTTAATATGGGACTTCAGAAATTGTTTTGTATTTTACCCCTTATTTAGTTAAAATTCATTTAACATGTAATTTTTTATGTTTAAAAAATCATCATTATAAACAATAAAAATATCATCCTGTAAAAGCTTCATAATTTTCACCAGACTAATAAAGCAGCTCATCTTGCAAAGAAAAGTTTTAAAAATTCTAGCCTGGTATGTCTTTGCTAGATCATTAGCTAATATATACAGGAAGCTTTCCAGGTACAATTACCTCATTACCAAAAATATATGATATTCTATTTTTGATAAAATGTTTTCTAGAAAAGGTCACTGAGAACTTGATTTCATGAATACTAGGGATAATTTTTTTCCTCCTAAATGCTATTGAAAAACAATAAAAGGGGACAAGGAGAAAGAGACAGGAAAATGACTTGAAATATTGCTGATTGTCTTTATTCACTAATTGGTTTTATATCATCAATAACATTGGATAAAAGATACATTGAGGTAGGTACCAATATGCATATAGATATATAACTTTTAATTGACTTTTCTCTGTCACTTTTCTTTCTATAGTTTCTTCTTTTTTTATTAACAATGTGACTTTACTCAAATCACTTTTCTTCTTTTTTACTATTTCCTATATATTTTTCAAACTTGAAGATACTTGAGTAGATTATTCTCAATCTCCCTAAACTTATTCTTATAACATCTTCCATTAACTATTTTTGTTATGATGCTATTAGTATTCAAATGTCTCCTGAGTAAGTTATATTTAAATTGCTTGATTATGTTTAAGATGGCTAACTGTTTTGAGGTTAATTGATTCCTTTTGACAAATAACTTTAAGAAAAATACTTTGTATTTGATACTTGTGATAAAAATTTTCAGTTCAAAAACAAAAAGAACTTAAAAAATTTTGAGGACACATACAAATTATTCTATTCAAATAACATACAACAGAGAAACTCTTTTATTAAACTAAAACTTAACCCCATTATTTTCACTATATACATGAAATATTATATGAACTGTCAGGCAAAGTTTAAAAAAACAAACAACAACTTAAGATCAAATCAAAATAATAACATGGAAAAATATATTTTTAATTTTATACATTTGTTTTATATGAGGAATCTAAATATTTCCAAATATTTGCCATCAACCATACACTAAAAAGTGTTTTTTAATTGTCTATACATCTTTAAACACAAAATTACATGTTAAATGAATTTGTCAGTTGTTGTTGCGTAAAGATTATCCCTTACACAATTGAAAACTACTAAAGAGTTTAAATGTGCCTGAAGCATATCTTTCAATTAAAAACAATATGTACCAATAAAAATCTGTGAAAAAAGCAATTATCAATACAAATTTTAAGCAATGTGTTAAAAGATATGACAAGACAAAATATTTTTGAAATAAGAGAGAATATTTTCCCTTTTACCTATGAATCACATTTTGTTTTATATAAAATAATAAATTTTCACTTGAAAATTCTTCTCTAAGCAGGACTAGACATTTAATTTTATGGGTTTCTTTCCCAGAAATTCTCCTGTCCTTTTTTTTTTCAAAATGGAAGTGGGAGGTTAGACATTTTCTTCTTTGATACAAAGTAAACTAAATCTAATTTTGGTACCACACTTGAAGTCTCATTACCCTTTTGTCTATGAGATCCATGTGGCAGGCAGTTTGATGTGAAGTTGTAGTACAATGGGAATCATGGGTCCTTCTGGAATCAAATCCAGTTGATTCTTCAAGGGAATAAATAATTACTATTCTCTATAAGCAGATGAGGTTTTAGATGTAAAAAATAGACTTGAAAGGAAAAAATAAAACATTGGCAAACAATTTTTAAAGGTGTATTTATATAGTGAGACTAGTTCAATAACCTTTATGATATGAGAAAAAGGATTTTGATTTTTTCTTCTAGTCAGGTGAGAAAGCAATTGTAACCAAAATTACACAATGGTTTTCTTATCAAAACATCTATTTTAAACACTATAGTTGAAAATAACATTCAATTATGCTTTCTTTAATAATTCATGTTGGATGGTGCTTCTTGTATGAGCAAGAATGAGGTCTTCATTGAAATAATTTCTAAATAGGATGTCATTAGTGATGATAAATTTCTGTACCTAATTATTCATTTTTTCCTAAAAGAAGAATGATTAAATGAATTAAACAACAGTTTAAAATTTTAGAAACAGTAGAAGTGTATGTGCCCTCTATGCATATTTTTATATTTTCAGGGTCAATCACTACTTATATTTCATGATTTGTTTTTCACATTGTAGGCAACAAATGCACTACTTAATCTCAAAATTTAGGCATTCTGATAACAAAGATTTCATCAAAAAATAGCACAAAACAAGGAGAACGAAAAGAATACACAGTATATCATCCATTCCATGGGGTATTAAAGGAGGATGCTAAAGGAATTTTTGATCCTAAAATAGAGTAGAAATTGGCTCATAAGGAGCAAAAATAGTTAAATCTCCACTTTGTTCTTTCAGTATCCTTGAGATGTCAGAGTTAAAGAATATCAGTATAAAATAAACTGCAGCTATTGTACTAATTATGGTAAAATATAGATTACTTCCATGACTTGTGAAGTCATGAATGGGTTTGGATTTACATTAATAAAAGCCACAACTGATGGTACAGATTTATTTAAATCATCAAGCCTGCACAATGGTTAAAAATCACTACATGCAATCATATACACACACATATGTAAACATATATAGATATAGCTATATGCATACATACATAGAGCATGATATATTAACTCTTTATCTATATATTCATACTTGTATATATAATATTTGTATGTATGATGTTTATATGTACATGTGTATACACTTATATGCATATGCACATGTGAACATGTATGTACATGCATAGATATAAATATAGGAATAAGTGGATGTTTAAGTTGGCATATAGTTATAACTCCTATCTATGTTATGGGATATATCAGTTCAAGGCAATCTAACCAGTGTTCTATGTATGTCTTTCCCAATTACTGTTGAAATTACTCAAAGCATAAACCATGTGATTATTTGGAATGGAATTTAAAACAGACTTAATTTTAATTTCTAATTTCTGAGAAAAGAAAATACACTAAAATTCCATTAATGGTAGTATTCTGAGCTTTTTAATACATCTGCATTCAAAGAATAGTTTGCCAAAGCAAAAAAACAAATAAATAAATAAATAAAGATGATCTTTTGGTTTGGAAAAAAAACATAAGCAAAAACTAAATACCAAGTTAAAATAATAATGTGGAAAAATATATTTTAATTTTATACAATTGTTTTATATGAGGAATCTAAACATTTCCAAATGTTTGCCATCAACATTACACTAAAGTGTTTTTTTTTAATTGTCTGTTTATCTAGGCTTTGATTGCCCTATGGTCATTTTTATATTTGCTTTCTAATTTAATTTGTCTTTTACATTTTCTCAGTTTCTCATAATAGATATATTTTAAATATTTTTCAATACTTGCATTTGCAATTATATGTGAATATTTCCTTATAAATGGGGAAGTGAAAGTAGAATTCATTAGCTTTTTAATGGAGTGATATGTTAAGTATTGTCAATGTTGATGATAACTTTTTTAGTTTTTCTTAAATATAAATATATGCATATATACATATAAATAAAAATATGTGTATATGTATAAACATAAATATATACATATTAGAGACATTGACAGTTATGCATACATACATAAGTTCATGATTATATTATTTTTGAAGTATTTTACTATTTACTCATAAGGTAGTTTGCATTCTTTCCTAACCTTATCCATAGGGAAGAAAAAATGTAAATCATTGACAAAGAAAGAAAATAACTATCAGAAAGATGAAAATATTTTCTAATCATGCAAGGTCCCATAATTTAGGTTAAAGTGAACATGTCAGTTCAGTCACTTGTCTTAATAGGAAATATTCAGCTTTCTGTTTTATGTTTAAAAGAATGACAAAGTCTATTTCTAAATCTGGGAGAAAATCCACATATATGTTTCTATATTTGAATCACTTTTTTCACAACACAGCCAGATTGAAAAATCATCCTTTTATTTGCCTGAGACTGTTCATTAAAGGTCAAGGTTTGTGTGTATTAATTTCAAACTTTTCTTGGATCACTTTTCTACTATTATATTCAGGAAAAAAAATCACCAGGAATCATGCCTTCACACTGGTAACAGGCCTTTTAGTAGTAAGTTTTCCATCCATTTCAAAAGTTTTAACTATTAAATTTACATTTATTAAGCATTTGTGGACTCAAGTATTATAATTTTGTTCTAATACAATGATTGATTATGTTAAAAGGGCATTAAGACTTTTAATTAGAGAGATAATATACTAAAGAAACATTTGACCTTTCTAACCATATCTGTCGCATCTAAATATAAAGCTTGATCCATTGAATAGTCATTTTCAGGATGAAAGAGAGGGAGGGAGTGAGAGAGAGAGAGAGAGAGAGAGAGAGAGAGAGAGAGATTTTTAATATATATTGTTTATATATATTTATATGCATATATATGGACATAAAGCATTCATGTTTTGTACAAAATATTATTTTATAGTTCTTTCTATTTTGAAATACTATGTTAGTGTGAAATAATTGGATATATATGGAGATGCTAATTAAAGCAGTCTAGTATACTTGTTGCAATTAAAATACAAGAAGAATTTGAGATCCATGACTGTTACACACTTTCAAAACACATCTCTCAGATCTCTGCAACATAGTTACAGAGAAGCTGGGGTAGTGAGCCATAAGTAAAAGTTTGACCTGAAAAGCTTAGGGTGGATGTATAATAAATGTTAATTGATAGGGATGGACTTTGTTAGGAAAGGTCTATAGAATTGCTAGACTTTATAAGTTTAGAGTTTACAAAATAGTTAACACAGAATTAGTGTTAAGATCTTAGTACCGAGATGAATGGACACGAGATTATTATGTTTTAAAAATTAAATCTAAATTAAATCAATAGTAGCATAGCAGCTCATAGGATGGAGGTTTTCTGTCTCCCTGGCCAGTTCTTTTTCCATTAGAACAAAAGAATACAAAGGAATTTTACTTTATATTCTTTTTGATTCCAACAAATTATAAAGTTTTCTTTATTTTGGTTTAAGCCTTGTGCTTATGTATATATAGGGTGCACCAATATATCTATTTAAAATAGTATTGTTGGCCTTTCTGACCAGGGTTACTTAAAACAAATTTCTAAAAATTATACTATTTTTCCCTGAGTAACTCAATTATTTAATATCTTTAATAATTCTATGAGTCCTAGAGATCCCAAGCCTAGTTTACCATGGTAGCTGTCATCTTAGTTTCTTTTTAAGGACATACACACACATTAACTTCTATTCAAAATTACTAACAAAACAAAATGCTTTTTAGTTCTAAGGCCAAGGGTCTAGGTAATTTTAAAAGGAAATCAATTTTTGAATGAGTTCAATGATTCATATTCTATGTCAAAATACTACATTCCGAAATTCTTTTCATTTACATTCTTATCTTTAACTCACTACTATTTTATGTTGCCCTAAATACAAAAATGCCAGTTGGAATACATTTTTTCCTGATGCTCTTTATGTTTCATTTTTCTAGGAATCAAATAGAAATGCTTTTCAGTCAAAACAATATACAAATAAGAGGGTGGCTAGGTTGCACAGTGGATAGAGCACTGGGCCTGGAGTAAGGAGTACCTGTTTCAAATCTGGCCTCAGACAATTCAATAATTACCTAGCTAAGGGGTGGCTAGGTGGCATAGTGGATAAAGCACCAGCCTTGGAGTCAGGAATACCTGGGTTCAAATTCAGTCTCAGACACATAATAATTACCTAGCTGTGTGGCCTTGGGCAAGCCACTTAACCCCATTTGCCTTGCTAAAAAAAAATTAAAAAAAGCATAATAATTACCTAGCTGTTTGACCTGCAGACAATTTTGGTGACTGACACTTTATAATGCAGTTCTACATCTGGTATAGTTAGTCTACATTCTTTTGCATTACATGAAATTAATTCATTTGATATTCATGATATTTTGTTTTTCATATTAATTTGCATATATATTTTGTGGATCTTTAAAGTAAAATTTTTAGTAGTTTGGTATGGCACTATATTAGTCATTTTATGTACACAGAATTGTGATTTTTATTGTTATTATGTCAGTGTATTACAGAAAAATTGACTTTTCAAATTGCTTAGACCTGCATATATTTGTGTGAAAAGTGTTTTATACTTATGGTCTAAGTTTTGTCTTAATAGGTAGATTGTCAAGCATTACATATTTTGAACAGTTATTTTAAATCAAATTGCACATTGCTCATTGTATCTCTTCCTATTGGACTTTGATTTTAATATATAGAAATGCTAAGGATTGATATGTGTTTACTTTATAATCTGCAACTTTGCTAAAGTTGTTAATTGTTTCAATTAATTTTTTTAGTTAAGTATCTAGGGTTTTCTATGTATACCATCATATGGTCTGCAAAATGCGAATGTTTTTTCTTCTGCTTTGCTGATTCTAACTCCTTGAATTATTCCCCTTCTTTTATTGCAAAGGCAAGCATTTCATTTTTTGTTTGTTTTATAAAATGTATTTATTTATTTTGCAATTACATGAAAAGATATTTTGTAACTTTCTCCCTTCTGCAATCTTTTGAATTCCAGAATTTTCTATCACCCTCCTTTCCCTCTTACCTCCCCATGGCCAGGACCAAATTGATATAGGTTGCTTCTATACAATTATTTTAAAATATTAATTAAATTGTCAGGTTGGAAAAGAAAAAGAAATAGAACTAAAGGGGGAAAAAGACCCTGAGAAGGAAAGAAAAAAAATAAAAGAAGTTTTTAAAAGTTTACATTGAAAGTGGAGGTCAAATCCAGCTTGGTAGGTGAACATTTAAAGCAACTGAAAGCTTCTACTACGGCAAAGCCAAGGGCCAGAGATCTGGACAGCAATCCAAGTCTTGGCAGTCAAGTAGCAAGCCATGAGAGGGGGTCTCAATTTCAGACAAAGGTTGAGACCTGGGAAAACTGAAGTAAAAGACAGGACTTGATAGAGAACAAACTACTTCTTAGCAAAAGCATGGATATAATGGAGGAAACAAACCTCTCCAAAGACAATGTTTTGACTACACACAGGTGACACCTTGGAAAAAGGATAAATCAGGGACCAGATGCCAAGACCATCACAAACACCAGAAGAGTATATTCTTATACCACAGGAACAGTGATAAAATGTCAAAATGAAGCAAACAAGAAGAATATTAATTGTGAATTGTACTCAAAACAAAAATCTAATAGAAGAACTTTAAAAAGGTTTTAAAAATCTAAGAAGAAGGGCAGCTTGGTAGAACACTGGCCCTGGAATCAGGAGAACCTGAGTTCAAATCCAGCCTCAAACACTTAAAACTTACTTTGCTGTGTGACCTTAGGTAAGTCACCTAACCTCATAGCCTTGCAAAAACAAAAATTGAAATTAAATAATTAAAAACAAAGCAGAGAGAAGAAACTTTGAAAAAAAAGGGAATGAAAGCCATGCAGGAGAATTATACATAAAAATTAACCAATAAATTGACTCATTTAACTGTAAAAAATAGCCAATTGGGAAAAAGAAATTGTCTACAAAATAAAATGTTCAAATGGAAATGGAATGCAACTGATCAAAGAAGTAGAAAGGGAATAAAACTCATCAAAAATAAAAATTAACAAACTGTAAAAAACAAATAATATATTTAAAATCAAATTTAACCAATTGGAATAGAAAACGCAAAACCTAACCAAGGAAAATAACCCCCCAATTAGATATACACAATTAGAAACTGATGTCTCTATGAGTCATCAAGATTCCATGAAACAAAATCAAAAGGCTAAAATCATTGAAGAAAATGTGAAGTACCTTCTAGGAAGAACAAAGGAATAGGAAAATAGAACCAGAGAAAAAAATTACTATTGTTGGAGAACCTAAAATCTAGATTAAAAAAAACCTTGAAAATATATATCAATAAATAATTATTAAAAATTGTCTTAATATATTAATAATATTTAATATATTTAGTATATATTATATAATATGTTAATAATAAGTTGAGATTTTGCCTTGAATACAAAACAGTCATTGAAAGAATACACAGAACACCTCAAGAAGAGGATCCTAGAATAAAAACTCAAAGAATTATCATAGCCAAATTCCAGCATTCTCAATTTAAGGATAAAATACTGCAAGCAGCCAAAAGGAAGCAATTTGAAATCAAAGGAAGGAAAAAGCAAATGTGACAGGACTTATACACTTCACTATTAAAGGATTGGAGGGCCCAGATTATGATATTGCAGAAGGCATAGTATGTTGGATAATAATGAGAAATTCATTATTCTGCAAAATTCAGGATATTCTATCATGGCACAAGATGAATTTTAAATGAAACAGAGTACAATGGAATAGAGGACGCCTGAAATTTTCTGATAAAAAGACAAAAACTAAACATAAAATTTGATGTTCAGATTCATGTTTGAAGTGATGTATAAAAATGTAAATGAAAAGTGGAAAATATAACTAGTTAACAACATTAAATGATATACATCCCTACAATGGAAGATAACTCATTTATTTCTTGAGAATTATACATGCCTTAGGATAGATAATGGATTGAATACATTGAAGGGATTGTACTTAGAGGATATGGATATAAATGATACCTGAAGCAATGTTGATTATGACATTTGGATTCTAAATAGAGAAAGACAGAGAGAGAATACTTAGAGGTTCTATAAATAATTAGATCATTAAGCAATCACACTTTGCTAGGCATTTTAGCTAAGTAGGTCTGCCATACAATAGGGACAGAGTGTGGAATCATACTTAGAATGGTTGGATGAAAATAGATTAGGAAGTGATCTTATGTTGATACATAGTCCATGGATGGAGTGCTAAAGGGACAGAGGGAGCGAGTATACCTGAGACTTTGGAGAATGTTTCAGAACTATGGTTGGAGTACCTTAGAGTCAGATCAAGAGAGGGACTGGATATGAAAACATCATAAGGCAATTTTGCTTTGCTTGGTGTTTTGGGTAAGATTGGAGGGAGTGTGCTTTGGGGACAGGGAGAGAATATAAACAGTTTGCTAAATGATGGTATTTCATAATGATTTGGCTGATGAGGATTAGGTGTCCATGGGGTGTCCTTGAAAAGAGGAGGTGTTTAAATAAATTATAATTTGATGTGAGTTATGGCTCTTAAGAAGTTCATTTCTAATAAGATAGAAGATGGGAGGCTACTTAAGGACTGTGAGTCAATGTTGATAATCATGCAATTAAGAAAACAAAAAAAAATCAAACTTTGAGAATGTTCCTTCTATCAGGACAAATAAAATGAATATATATGTTTACAAAATGTTTGTAGGGACAAGACAGGGCTAAAATATTAATAAAATATTAACAAGAAGAATCATACTAGGAGAAGGCAAGGCAATATTGGATAAATTACACCAAGGGAAGAGGCACAAAGATATATTATAGAAGGGGGAAAGAAGGTAGGGTATGAAAAGAGAGTTAATCCTACAGTTAAGAGATTTGCCGAGAGAGAGAGAGAGAGAGAGAGGGAGAGTAACAAACATTTACAAATGAGTTTAAAAATCTCTTCTACTGCACAAGGAAGAGAGAGAAGGGGAGGTGAATGAAAATTAAAAGTAATATTTAAATTTAAAAGAAGAATTAAAGGGGAAAGGGACCAAAAATATGAGGAGGAATAAGAGAAAAGGAAGGAGAAAATTATACATGAGGAGAGATAGCAAGCAGAGAAATATAGAATGGGTAATCTTAACTGTAAATATCAGTGGTTTGAACACTCAAATAAAACAGAAGTGTTTAGCATAATGGATTAAAACCAAAAACCTACAGTGTGTGTTTACAAGAAACACATTTGAAGCAGATATGCACATGGAGAAATGAAAAATCTTGGAGTAAAATATATTATTCCTGAGTGGAACTTAAAAAAAAATCAGTGGTAGCAATCCTGATCTAAGACAAAAAAAATAGATCTCATTAAAAGGGGTAAGGAATGAAACTACAGTTTCTTAAAAGCAATGAAATTATATCATTATTAAATGTGTGTACACCAAGTGGAAAAGCATACAAATTCTTAGAGGAGAACCTGAATGAATTAAAAGGATACATAAAAGCAAAAGACTAATAGTGTGATACCTCAATCTCCCTATCTCAAAATTATATAAATCTAACTACAAAATGAACAAGAAGGAAATTAAGAAATATGTAAAATCTTAGAAAACCTGGATATGATAGACCTTTGGAGAATAAAATGGGGATAGAAGAATATATCTTTTTTTCCTGAACAACATAGAACCTATAGGAAATTTGACCATATATTGGGCATAAAAATGTTTCAATCAAATGTAGAAAGGGAGAAATAATAAATGTGAGCTTTTCAGATCATGATGTAACCAAACCAATATCAAATAAAGGGACATGAAAAGATAAAGAAAAAAATAATAGGAAACTAAATAACTTAATTTTAAAGAATCAGTGGATGAAGTAAAAAAATCAGAGAAATAATCAAATACATTTTTTTGGAATTTTGATTGGTAGGGCACTAAACAGATAGCTTAGTTTTGGTAGTATTGTCATTTTTATTATATTAGCTCAACCATAAGCAGTGGATTTTTGCCCAGTTATTTAAATGTGATTTAAATTGTGTGAGTAGTGTTTTGCAATTGTTTTCAAAAAGTTTCTGAGGCAGCCTTGGCAAATAGACTCCCAGGTAAATTACATTGTCAGAGGATAGTTTGAATAGAATTTCTCATTCTAGCTCTTCTGCTGTATCTTGGTAGTTGTATATGGAAAAGTGGAGGATTTATGAGGGTTTATTTTATATCCTGCAACTTTGCTAAAATTGCTAATTGATTCCAGTAGTTCCAGTAGTTTCCATCTCACACCTCTCAGACTGGCCAATATGACCAGAAAGAATGATTTCTTGGTATTCTCCCTAGGTATACCATCATGTCATCTTCAAAGAGTGAGAGTTTTGTCTTCTCCTTCCCTATTCTAATTCCTTCATTTTCTGTTTCTTCTCTTTTTGCTGAGGTTAACATTTCTCATATGATATTGAATAATAGTGGTGATAATTGGCATCCTTGTTTCACCCCTGACTTTATTGGGAATGCCTCAAACTTATCTCCATTGCATATAATGCTTGTTGATGGTTTCAGATAGATACTGATTATCATTCTAAAGAACAAAGCAATTATTCCTATACTCTATAGCATTTTTAGTAGGAATGGGTGTTGTATTTTATCAAAAGCTTTTTCAACATCTATTGATATGATCATATAATTTCTGATAGATTTGTTATTGATATAATTAATTATACTAATGTTTTCCTAATATTTCCTAGTATTGAATGAACCCTGAATTCCTGGGGTAAATCCTACTTGATCATCATGTATTATCCTAGTGATAACTTGTTGTAATCACTTTGATAAGACTTTATTTAAGATTTTTGTATCTATATTCATCAGGGAGATAGGCCTATATTTGGCTTTCTCTGTTTTAACTTTTTCTGGTTTAGGTATCAGCACCATATTGGTGTCATAGAAAGAGTTAGGAAGAATACCATCTTCACCTGTTCTTTTCCAAAGAGTTTATATAGAATTGGAACCAATTGTTTTTTAAATGCATGAAAGAATTCACTTGTGAATCCAACTGACCCTGGAGATTTTTTCTTAGGCTTGTTGAAATTATTTTACAGATATACAGTTATTTAGGTCTTAATTTCCTTTTCATTTAATCTGGGCAATTTGTATTTTTGACTTAGTCAGATTTATTGGCATAGATTTGGGCAAAATGATTCCAAATTATTGCTTTAATTTCCTCCTCATTGGTGGTGAGTTCAACTCTTTTTCATTTATGAAACTAGAAATTTGGTTTTCTTCTTTCTTTTTTTAATTAAATTGACCAGAGATTTATCAATTTTATTGTTTTTATTCATAAAACCAGTTCTTGATTTTAATTATTAATTCAATAGATTTACTGCTTTTAATTTTTTTAATATTTAGCATATATAATTTGGTATTTAATTGAATGTTTTAATTTGTTCTTTCTCTAATTTTTTTACTTGCATATTTAATTCATTGATTTATTTCTTTCTCTAATTTATTCATGCAAACATTTAAAGATGTAATATATCCCCTGACAGCCACCTTGATTTTATCCCATACTGTTTGGTAGGTTGTTCCATTATTGTCATTATCTAGGATGAAATAATTAATTCTATAATTTGTTGCATGATACACTCATTCTTTAAAATGAGGTTAAGTAGTTTCCAATTAGTTCTGGGGCTATTATCTTCCTGACCCAATATTTCATATCATTTTTATTATATCTGAGAAAGATGTATTCACTATTTCTGCCTTTCTACAATTTATCATTAGGGTTTTATGCCATAGTACATGGACATTTTTTGTTTAAGTGCCATATACTGCAGAAAAAGAAATATATTCCTTTTTGTCCTTATTCAATTTCCTCCATAGGTCTATCATATAGAGATTTCCTAGCAATCTATTTACTGCCTTAACTTCCTTCTTATTTATTTTATGATTTGATTTATCTAAATATGATAGTGGGAGGTTGAGGTCTCCCACTAATAGAGTTTTGCTGTCTATGTCTTCCTGTAGTTCTTTCAACTTCTCCTTTAAGAATTTGGATGCTATAACATTGGGTGCATACATGTTTAGTATTGAAATTATTTTATTGTCTATGGTAACTTTTTTGAGGATATAGTTTCCTTCCTTATTTCTTTTAATGCTACCTATTTTTGAAGCTACATAGTCTGAGATAAGGATTGCTGCCCAGGCTTTTTTTACTTCAGTTGAATCAAAATATATTTGGATATAACATTTTACCTTTACTCTTATATATCGCTCTGCTTCAAATTATTTTCATATGAGCAACATATTTTAGGATTTTAGTTTTTAATACACTCTCCTATTTGCTTAAGTTTTAAGGGACAGCTAATCCCATTCACATTCAAAGTTATAATTACTAACACTTTATTGCCCTCCAATCTATCTTCCTTCTGTTTGTATTTTCCCCCTTATTTCCCTTTATCCGTATTTCCCAGTGTTTTGTTTCTGGATACCTGCATCTTCAGTATGTTTTCCCTCCTATGTTAATCCCTCTACCCTTTCTTTCCCCTTTCCCTTTTCCCTTTTTTCCTTTCTTCCACTACTACTTAGTTCCCTTTTTTCTCCCTCACCATCCCCCCACCCCTTTTCTCCTTTAATGCTTGAGAGGTAAGATAAATTTCTTAACTGAGTGTGTCTACATTAACTTTAAGCCAAGTCTGATGAGATGAAGATTCAGGTGGTTCTCACCTTCTCTCTTCTTCTCATGTATTACAATAGGTCTTTTTTTCCTCTTGATGAAATGAGATTTAACATCCTCCCATCTCCTTACTGTCACCTATCTTGAGAAGCTATTGTTTTTAAATCATTTTGAATCACAGTCCAGCTCTTCTGGCTAAGTATATTTTTTCTATAGTTACAATTATGAAGAGTTGTGAGACTCTTTCTCCCAAGTGGATATATATCCAGTTTTATCTTAGTGTATAGCTGATTTTTATATTCTTTACCCTCTTTTGTTAACCTTTCCATGTGTCTCTTGAGCCTCCTGTTTCATGTCCAAATTTTCTATTTAGCTCTGGTCTTTCCATCAGGAAATATTAGAATTCTCCCATTTCATTAAATATCCATATTTCCCCTGGAAGAGAAGACTTAACTTTGCCAGATAGTGGATTCTTGGAAGCATCCCAAGCCCCCTTGCTCTTTAGAATATCACATTCCAGGCCCTTTGATTCATTAATGTTGATGCAGCCAGTTCCTGCATAATCCTTATTTGGCTCCTTGGTATTTAAATTTTTTTCTTTCTGGCTTCTTGCAGGATTTTTCCCTTTATCCAATAGTTCTGTAATTTGGCCACAACATTCCTTGGCATTTTTATTTTAGGATCTCTTTCTGGAGAGGATTGATATATTCTTTCAGTAACTATTTTAACATTTGGTTCCATATCAGGCAGTTTTCCCATCACTAAATCCTGTAATATTATGTCCAGGATTTTTTTTTCCTTCAATGTTTTCAGGAAGGGCTATAATTCTCAGATTGTCCATTTTCATCTGTTCTCAAGGTCAGTGGTTTTGCTGATGAGGAATTTTACATTTTCTGCCATTTTTATTTATCTATTTGTTTTATTGGTATGAATCTTGTTTCTCAAGAAGTAATTAGTTTCCACTGATTCCATTCTTTGTTTTAGAGAAGAATTTTTTCACCTTTTGCAACTCCTTTTCTGGTCAGTCACATCTATTTCTTGAAGGAGTTTTCCATTTTCTCAAGTGTATTTTTGAGAGAATCATTTTTGAATTTGCCCAGTTGAAGATCTGAGAGACTTATATCTATTTTGTATTTGTCCATTTATATTTTCCAAGCATTTGTTTTCTCTTTGCAAGGTGTTAATTTTCTCTTGAGTTTCTTTTCCCAATTTTTCCAATTGATTTTTAAACTCTTTCCTGATTTCTTCAAGGAAGTTTTTCTGGGCTGGAGACCAATTCATATTCTCCTCAGAAATGATAGATCTCTCTGGGTTAGAATCAATTTCTTCTAAGTATTTTTCCATGGGCCCCCTTTGGCTGGACCTTCTTCATATTTCTAGAATCTTGTGTTGGGGGGTGGGACTTGCTCTTAGAGGTTTTCTTTTGAAGATCCTAGAGCCTTTGTTCACTTGGATTAGTTGTTCTAAGGGCCAATCAGTATTGAGCACTGGTTGCTTTCTCTGGAGTATTTTGGGGCCCTCAGCAGCAGGGTCTGAGTTGATCTTGAATAATGTGTTGAGCTCTGGGGGAGGGAGTTAATCTCTTTCAGTTGAGTGAACTCTGTTGCCCACACTTTACCTTAACCTGAGGGGTTAGGGGATTGATAACTGTTCTGGTCAAAGGACTCTCCTGAAAATATGGAGCTCAGCTGCCTGGCCAGCTGGTTCTTCTCCAGGTGTGCTATGAAACTCCCCCCCCCCCAACCCAGTCAAAGTCTCTGCAAATAAAGTTTGATCTCTCACAGGCCTCTCACCTAAGTCTCTATGGCTGAGGCTGGCCCTCTGCCTTCCCCCAGCTGCTCTCTCTGACCTCTCCTTGTTCATCAAGGGTCCCCTGACACAGACCTTCTTGGTCGATTTTCTTCTAGCTTCTGTTTTGGGGTTTTGTCAATCGAATTTCTTATAAGAGGTTTCTTTCATGTTATTTTTGAGGGAAAAAAGGAGCACTTAACACAGTGTGTTTCTTCTCTCCACCATCTTGTCCGAAAGTCTCCCAAAATTTTTTTTTCAAATTTCATATCAATAAATTTCAAAATCTGAAGGTAAATACTTGGTTAAATACTTGTAAATGTATGAAAGGATGTAATGAAATAATTGAATAATCCCATTTCAGGGAAAAAATATATTCAGAAATAAATACAACCCACAATTTTGATCCACCCCCGAAAAATGTCTCCATGTCCAAATAGTTTTAAGGTACAATTAAAACAAATTCTACATAAACTATTTCAAAATAGGAAAAGAAATTCTACCAATTTCCTTTTATGAAACCAATATTCTGTTGATACTTAATCCTAGAAAAGGCAATATAGGCCAAGAATATTATAGACAATATCTCTAATGGATATTCATGCAAATGTATTAAATATAATCTTAGCAATAAGTTTGCAGAAAGTTATTTCTAGGATAATACAACATGATCAGGTAGTATTTATACCAGATATGCATAGAAGGTTCCATCTTCGAAAATCACTCAGCATAATTGAATATATCTTTAAAAAACAGTGGCAATTATATATCAATAGATGCTGAAACAGTTATGACAAAATTCAACATCTAATTATGTTAAAAGCACTAGAAAGTTAGAAATAAATGGAGTTTTCCTAAAATAAAAATAACAGTATGTATATAAAACCAAAAACAAACATTATTTGTAATAAGAATAAACTAGAAATATTTTCAATTAAGATCAGTTCTGAAACAAGGATGCTCCATATCTCCACTACTCTTAAATATAGTAATAGAAATGTAAGTTTTAGCAATAAGAAAAGAAAAGAAAATTGAAGGAATTGGAACTGGCAAAGAGGATCCAAAACTTTGACCCTTTCTCTTATTGTATCATGGAATGCTAAGGGATTTCTAGAAAATCAAGTAAAAGCTACTTGAAACAATTAACAATTTCATCCAAACAGCAGGACATAAAATAAACCTACATAAATTATTAGCATTTCTACATATGAGCAATAAAGTCCAAGGGAAAGAAACAGAAAGAGACATTCTGTTTAAAGCATCTGTAGACAATTACAGTTATTTGAGAATCTACCTCCCAAGACAAACCCTAAAAATGTATGAACACAAAAACAAAATAGTTTTCTCACAGATCAAGTCAGATTCAAACAACTGAAAAAAACATCATACTCATATCTTGGCCAAGTCAACATAATAATAATGAAAATATATTTATATTACTTGTATATTGTCATACTCAACAAACTACCAAAAAACTGTTTTATATAGCAAAACAAGAGTTACATAATTCATCTGAGCAACAGAATGTAAAGAATGTTAAAATAATTGATCCAAAAAACAAGCAAATGAAGATGTGTACCAGATTTAAAACTATTCTATAAAATGTCAATCACAAAAGCTGCCTGTACTGGTTAAGAAATAAATTATTGGACCAGTGAATTAACCTAGGTACAAAAGTTTAGTAGGAAATCACTCTAGTAATCTATTATTTGACAAACTCAAAGACATTACGGGATAAGAACTCACTATTGACAAAAATTGTCAGGATAACTGGAAAATAGCAAGACAGAAGCTAGGCATAGACTTAGATCTCACACCCTACACTAAAATATGGTCAAAATGGATTTTGACAAGATTTAGACAAAAAGGGCAATACCATAGACCAGTAAACAGATTAAGAAATGTTCTGTCTGTTCTATAGAAAGGGGAGACATATATGAAAGAACAAGAAATAAAGTATATTTTAAATTGAAAAATAAATAATTTTGACTGTAATATATTAAAAAGTTTTTGCACTAATTAAACTAATGCTGTCAAGATTATAAGGAAAACAAAAAGTTTAGAAACTTTTTTCCCCATTTAGGGGTTCTGATAAAGATTTCATTTTAAAAATATATAGACAATTGAACCAAAGCTATGTGGTTGCAAGTCATTCCCCAATTGGAAAATGATCTAAGAATATTAAGTTTTCAAGTCAAGAAATTAAAACCATATCTAAACATATGAAAAATACTTTAAAAACATGAGAAACTACCTCACACCAATCAAATTGGCTAAGATGACTAAAATGGAAAATGATAAATTTGGAGATGTTGTGGTAAGATAGGGACATTGATACACTATTGGTAGAGTTGCGAATTAACCCACCATTCTGGAGAGCAATATGGAAGTTTACCCAAAGAACAATGAAACTGATCATTTCCTTTGATCAAACAATTTGGTATATATCCAAAATAAAATAGAAAAAAATGGGAAAAGTTTCATATGTTTAAAGCTATTCAAACCAGTTCTTTATGAAGTGCCAATGAATTGGAAATTGAGGGGTTGTCGAGCAATTGGGGATTCGTTGAACAAGTTGGTGTATATTAAAGTTGTGTAGTTATTAATCTCAAGGCTTCAGATAAATTCAAATTTTTCAGTGAAGCTTTGGTTGCAGGTAATTTATATGTTTTGATCTTCCTTGTCACTCTAACTTTCTATGATCAGAATTTCTTCTGTTGTTTTCTTCTTTCCCTTCCCATCTCATTCCTTTTAACTCAATGCAAAAGTAAGACTCTGTTACCCAGCTGGAGGGAGAACTGTGTGCAGTGTGTAGTTCTTTTCAGAGTTAATTCTGGGGACCAGTAAGTTTTGGGATCTTTCAAGATGGTTAGATCTAGTGAGTGGTGTGTTTATTTTTCACAAGCACACTTTTTTTAAGTCCTACAATTATTTCTAGTTTTCTTGGGCATAACTCTTGTATGCTTAAATTGGCACTAAGACCCAGGACTTTGATCCAACTCCAAGTATAGTCAATGAAAAATAGTCTTTCCTCTGGGGCCAATAAAAAGGACACCTCTGAAATTCAATCTGACATATTTTCCAATTTCTTACTGTCAGTAAGCAAAGAAATTTATTAAAAAAACATTGCTGCTAGTTGCCCAAAGGCCTGCTCTTTGTTTGATAGGACCTGGTCATCCTGGCCTGGTCTGTACTGGCTCATCCTGTACTAGACTGTACTTATCTCAAACCCTAATGCAAAAAACCTCTTCTTTTGACCTTCTAAGTATGCTTAGGCATGAAAATTGCTTCATTCTGTCTACTTGTGGGTTCTGTCATTGTGGAATTTGTTTTGAGGTTTATTTAACTCAAA
The DNA here is from genome assembly GCF_037893015.1 of Macrotis lagotis. Taxonomy (NCBI): domain Eukaryota; kingdom Metazoa; phylum Chordata; class Mammalia; order Peramelemorphia; family Peramelidae; genus Macrotis; species Macrotis lagotis. The sequence goes on along the minus strand of NC_133660.1, from coordinate 140,961,597 downwards.
ATTTAATTATTTAAAGATATGTGAAGGAATTTGAGAGCAAACTTAGGTGAGTCCCTGCCTTTTATTCACAATCCTGGTTCTGAATAAAGGGATTATGTTTGACTTAGAAAATGTAAATCCCAAGAGTGAGAAATAACTGAAATTTTGTAATAGCTAATGTCACCTGGTGCAAGTAACAAGGAAGTATATTTCAGTCAAATGTAAGAATTAATTTTAAAATGAATTGTCCAATAAGAAAATAGACTTTTTTCCAAAGTAGAGAGCTTTTCTCACTGAAAGGAGTCAAGTTGAAACTCAATGACTGTAAGGTTTTTGTTCAGATGACTTCTATATTGCTTTATTACAGGTGATTTCTAAGGACTATGTTTATTTTTTGATTATGTAATTCCATAACCATTTGGGAGACATTGGATTATGGTTCTCATTGCGCAAAGGGGTGTTATGATTCAATCCTTCCTACATCCTTGTTGGTGAAGATGTTGTCCTGTGATTCCACATGGATCCAAGGTTAAATTAAAGAAAATTCTAAACAAGCTATATATATATATATATATATATATATATATATATATATATATATATACCTTTCAAAGGTTCATAACCAATGGAGTGCAGAAGATTCTCCCTCTATAAAGCTTAAAATAATGGGTCCTTGATTTATTTGATGGTGCCTCAAACATCTGTGCTTTATTTCTTGCTACTTTTGTCAATTAATTTGATATTTTCTATCAAGATTTTCAACCACATTTGAGCAGATGCATATAATAAACTGCCTAATTTTTGAATTGCTTTTTTTTCAGGGATTCCAGGAATGGTTGTACCTTAATCATAGTAAATTTTCAATAACATGTGCTACAGAACATATTGACAGGAAAGATCATGTTCCCTGTTCTCCTGATATATAATTTGGTATAGAGTTGGAAATGATGTAGATACTAAATTTTGTTTTATTCAGTGAGTGATCATGCTACACATATCAAAAAAAAGTATTAATTTCCTATAATGCACCAGTGGCTATACTAGTTGTTAGGGATATAAAGAAATATATTAAAGCTACTGCTCAAAAGGAGTTTATATTCATTCTACTAAATATCTATTAGGATTTTGTGACTATCTTTGAGTATAACATTTGGAACTTCATTTCAGGTTATAATAAATAGAATTCAACTTTATGTAATATCTGGTAAATGTCTGTTTTGTAAAAGAAATTGTCCCAGTATCTGGGAATTTTGGAAGAACTTATGATAAAAATAGATTATTAATTAGAAATAAATAAAATTTAAAGAAAAAGAAAGAATGATCATCTATGTAATTAAAAATTACAAAAAAATAAAGGTAGACATTGTTTTAATTAAAGTTGGAAGTATTACGAAAAACAAAAATGAATTAACAGTCCATCTTGATGCAGCAGCTAACCTGTTGAACTTGGAATCAGGAAGAACTAAATTCAAATACAATCAGATAGTTATAAACTATTTGACCATATTTTATAACCATGAATGAGACATTCTTGTAAGTAGCCCTTATCAAATAGCATATGAACTTGTTGAATTTGGAGTTTAGCAAGATGTCCTGGAATTTTCAAATTATTGGGGTTAATATGGTAGGAAGTAACAAACTAACTGCAAATATTAATAATGGGGATGTGAAAAATAATGAGACATCTTCAATCTTCTGCCCAATCTTAAGTAAATTTTGATTTATAATTTATAGTAAATGCATGCAAAACGCATTTAAAAATATTATGAAAAAATAAAAATAGTTTTTCTCATCACATTTTTGAGAAACAAACTGAAATAAGGTCAGAAGTCTATAGGATATTTATTTAATCACATCAGCATTTATCTATGTTCATACAAGAAAAGAATTAAAAATGCTTGAGATTTTCATTCACTGTACAAAGCTGCAGATAAAAAAGATTTTCAGTAATATCATTTTATTTTTAATTTCCTCAATCCATTTGACTTTGTTTTAACAAGAAGGCTATTAGCTTTATACTGCATTGTTGAATTTTGATGGTTTTTGACAGTCGTCACTGAGAAATTCAAAGATATGTGGCTTACCATTAAACAAAATAATATTTCATTGAATATCCAACAACACAAAAAGTTTCTATCTCTTAACTTTTAAGTGTATTTTAATTTATGCAATGCCCACTCATTGTCTGCTTAAAAAGATAGGAGCCCATTCTATGTAGAGTTAGTCAGAGCCAAGTCCCTTGCTTTTTTTTTCTCTTATTCCTAAAACATATTTTTTGTCAAAAAGGAAATATTTTATTCATTTTGAGTTTTACAATTATTCCCCTAATCTTGCTTCCCTCCCCCCCAACACCACAGAAGTCAGTCTGTTAGTCTTTACATTGTTTCCATGGTATATATTGAACTAAGTTCAATGAGATGAGAGAGAAATCATACTGTCAAGGAAGAAAAATAAAGTATAAAAGATAGCAAAATTATATAAAAAGAACAGTTTTTTAATATAAGTTAAAGGTAATAATCTTTAGTCTTTGTTCAAGCTCTACAATTCTTTCTCTGAATACAGATGGTATTCTCCATTGCAGATAGTCCAAAATTGTCCCTGTTTGTTGCACTGATGGAATAACCAAGTCCATCAAGGTTGATCATCACCCCCATGTTGCTGTTAGGCTTTGCAATGCTTTTCTTGTTCTGCTCAATTTGCTCAACATTAGTTCATGCTGATCCTTCAAGACTTCCCTGAATTCCCATCTCCTGGTTTCTAATAGAATAATAGTGTTCCATGACATACATATATATACCACAGTTCATTAAACCATTCCCCATTTGAAGGATTTTTACTTAATATCCAGTTCTTTGCCACCACAAACAGGACTGCTATGAATATTTTTGTACAAGTGATATTTTTACCCTTTTTCATAATCTCTTCAAGGTACAGACCCAGTAATGGTATTGGCAGATCAAAGGGTATGCACATTTTTATTGTCCTTTTGGCCCAGTTGCAAACTGCTCTCCATAAAAGTTGAATGAGTTCACAGGTCCACAAACATTGCATCAGTGTCACCGATTTCCCACATCCCTTCCAACATTTATCATTGACCTTTCTGATTATACTGGCTAGTATGAGAGGTGTGAGGTGGTACCTTAGAGATGTTTTAATTGCATTTATCTAATAATCAGTGATTTAGAGCAATTTTTTTTCATAAAACTATTGATTGCTTTGATTTCCTCATTTGAAAATTGCCTTTTCATTTCCTTTGACCATTTGTCAATGTGGGAATGGATTTTTTTGAAAATTTGACTCAAGTCTATGTAGAAATACTAGCTTGAAAAATTGTTGCCCAATTTACTACATTTCTTTTTATCTTGGTTGCAGGGGTTTTGCATGTGCAGAAGCTTTTTAAATTAATGTAATCAAAATCATCTAGTTTGTTTTTAATGATGTTCTCCTTCTCTTCCTTGCTCATAAACTGCTTCACTTCCCATAGATCGGACAGACAAACCACTCATTGATCTTCTAGATTGCTTAAAATATAGTTGTTTCTGTCTAGATCCTGTATCCATTTTGATCTTGTCTTGGTATAGTGTGTAAGGTGTTGGTCTGATTCTAAGTTTCTTCCATACTAACTTCCAATTTTCCCAGCAAGTTTATTGAAGAAAGAATTTTTATCTCAATAGCTGGGTTTATGAAACAGCAGATTGCTATAATGATTTCCTGCTATTGTACATAGTCTATTCTACAAATCCACCACTCTATTTCTTAGCCAATACCAGGCAGTTTTTGATGACTGATGCTTTATAATATAATTTTAGATCTGGTAAGGCTAAGCCACCTAGTTTTGGACTTGTTTTCATTGAAGCACTGAAAATTCTTGATATTTTGTTTCTCCATATGAATCTACTTACAACTTTTTCTAACTCGTTAAAATATTTTTTTGGAATCTTGATTGGTAGTGCACCAAACAGGTAGTCTAGTTTTGGTAGAAGTGTCATTTTTCTTATATTAACTCGACCTATCCATGTGCAGTTTATGTTTACCCAGTTATTTAAATCTCATTTTATTTGTGTGAGAAGCATTTTGTAATTGTTTTCAGAAAGTTTTTGAGTCTGCTTTGGCAGATAGATGCCCAGGTATTCTATGTAGTCTGACGTTACTTCGAATAGGTTTTCTCTTTCTATTTCTTTGTGTTGTATATAGCTAGTAGAAAGTTTGAGGATTTATGAGTGTTTGCTTTATGTCCTGTGACATTACTACAGTTGCTAATTATTTCTAGTAGCTTTTTAGAAGATTATTTTGGATTCTCTAGGTATACCATCATGTCATCTGCAAAGAGTGAGAATTTTGTCTCTTCCTTCCCAATTATAATTCTTTAATTTCTTTTTTCTTCTCATTGCTGAAGCTAATGTTTCTAATAAAATATTGAATAGTAGTGGTGATAATGGGCATCCTTGTTTCACCCCTGAGTTCACTGGGAATGCCTCTAGCCTATCCCTATTACATATAATGTATATATTGCTTCTTGATGGTTTCAGATAGATACTGCATTTTATTCTAAGGAAAGATCTATTCCTTCCTACTGTCTCTAGTGTTTTTAGTAGGAATAGGTGCTATATTTTGTCAAAAGCTTTTTCAGAATTTGTTGACATAATCATATGATTCCCAATTGGTTTGATATTGATATAATTAATTATATTCCTCTAAGAATTTGGATGCTATATAATTGGGTGCATACATATTTTATATTGAAATTATTTTTTCTCTATGGTACCTTTTAAGAGGATGTAGTTTCTTTCCTTATATATTTTAATGCTATTTATTTTTGCATCTGCTTTATCTGAGATAACAGTTTTCTTAATATAGACCCACACCTGCAATCCTGGGCCAAATCCTACTTGGTCATACTGTATTATCTTAATGATAACTTTTTATAATCATTTTGCTTAGATGTTATTTAAGATTTTTTCATCTATACTCATCAGTGAGGCAGTTCAAAAGAATTAGAATCAATTGTTCCTTAAAAGTTTGATAGAAGTCATGTGAATTCATCTAGCCCTGGAGATTTTTTCTTAGGGAGTTCAATAATGCCTTGCTGAATTTCTTTTTCTGAGATAGGGTGGTTTAGGTATTTAATTTCCTCTTCATTTAACCTGGACATCTTATATTGTAAATATTCATCCAATTTAGATTGTCAAATTTATTGGCATAGATTTGGGAATAATAATTCTTAATTATTACTTTAATTTCCTCCTCATTGGTGGTGAGTTCACCTTTTTATTTATGATACTAGCAATTTGGTTTTCTTCTTTCTTTTTTTAATCAAATTGACCAGAGGTTTATCAATTTTATTGATTGTATTTGTAAAACAATCTCTTAGTTTTGTTTAGTAGTTCAATAGTTTTCTTGCTTTTGATTTTATTAAATTTTACTTTAATTTTTAGAATTTGGTATTTGGTATTTAATTGTGTTTTTTTACATTGTTCTTTCTCTAATTTTTTAGTTGAATATTTAGTTCATTGAATTCTTTCTGTAATTTATTCATGTAAGCATTTAAAAATATAATATATCCATTGATATCCACTTTGAATGAATCCCACAGGATTTGGTTTAGTTTTTCATTATTGTCATTATCTAGGATGAAATAATTAATTGTTTCTAATAATTTGTTGTTTGATCCACTCATTTTTTAAAAGGAAATTATTTAGTTTCCAATTAGTTTTGGGATCATATCTCCCTGACCTATTATTGCATATGATTTTTATTGTATTATGATATGAGAAAGATGTATTCACTATTTCTGCCTTTCTGCAACTCATACCCTAGTACAGGATCACTTTTTTTGTAAGTTACATATACTGTAGAAAAATGTATATTCCTTTCTATACCCATTCAATTTTCTCCATAAATCGATGAATATATGTTTTCCAAAAATCTGTTTACCTCATTAACTTCCTTCTTGTTTTTTTTAATTTTATTTATAGATATCTGAGGAGGTTGAGGTCTCCAACTAAGAGAGTTTTATTGTCTATGCCTTCCTGTAGCCCTTTCAACATCTCCTCTAAGAATTTGGATGCTATATAATTGGGTGCATATGTATTTAGTACTGAAATTAATTTTTTCTCTCTGGTACCTTTTAGGAGGCTATAGTTTCCTTCCTTATCTCTTTTAATGCTATTTATTTTTGCATCTGCTTTATCTGAGATAAGGAAGGGTTGTCACCTCTGCTTTTTTCACTTCAGTTGAAGCAAAATATATTTTGATCCAACCTTTTACCTTTATTCTATATGTGTCCCTCCACTTCACATGATTTTCTTCTAAGCAGTATATAGTAGTATTTTGTTTTTTAATCCACTCTGCTATTCACTTACATTTTAAGGGAGAGTGCATCCCATTCACATTTAAAGTCATAATTATTACTTCTTTATTACCCTCCATGCTATCTTCCCTCTGTTTGTATTTTCCCCCTTTCCCCCCCTTATCCATATTCCCCAGTGTTTTGTTTCTGAATACCACCCCCTTCAGGGTGTTTGTGCTGCTATATCAACTCCATGCCCCTTTCTTTCCCCTTTCCCTTTTCTCCTTCTTCCTTCCCTTCTGTTAGTTCCCCTTTTCCTCCCCCTTCCTGACTTCCTTCCTTTTTTCCCCTTTTAATACTTGAAAGGTAAGATAAGCTTCTTAACTTAAAACTGAATGTATGTATAAGCCAAGTCTGATGAGAGGAAGATTCATGTGCTTCTCACCTCCTCTCTTCTTCCCCTTTATTACAATATACAATCAACAATATTTTTTGTACCTCTTAATGTAATGAGATGAACCCCATTCAATTTCTTCCATCCTCGTTTCTCCTTGCTCTCCCCCTTTTAAGGAGGTATTGTTTTTTAAATCGTTCTGTCTGAGTCACAGAAAAGTCATGTGTCCATCACTTATGGCTAAGTATATTTTCTCTAATTAAGTTTCATTTCTTGAGAGTTATTAGAGTCTTTCTCCCAGGGTGGGATATAGCTAGTTTCTTCTTACTGGATAGCAGTCTCATGGATGAGTAATGAGTGTCCATCATTTCTGGCTAAGTATATTCTCTCTAATAGAGTTAGAATTCTCAAAAGTTATGAGAATGTTTCTCCCAGGTGGTGAAACAGCCAGTTTCATCTTATTTGATAGTAGTTTTGTTTTGTTTGTGTCCTTTTCATGTGCCTCTTGAGTCTCCTGTTTGATGTCCAAATTTTTTATTGAGCTCTGGTCTTTTCATCTGGATATGTTGGAAGTTTCCCACCTCATTAAATTTCCATCCTTTTTCCGGGAAGAAAAGGTTTAGCTTTGCTAGGTAGTGGATTCTTGGCTGCATTCCAGGCTCCCTTGCTCTTTTGAATATCTCATTCCAGGCTCTTCAATCCCTTAATGTAGATGCAGCAAGGTCCTCTGTAATCCTTAATGTGGCTCCTTGTTATCTTAATTGTTTCCTTATGGCTGCTTGCAGGATTTTTTCTTTTATCTGATAGTTCTGTAATTTGGCCACAACATTCCTTTGTGTTTTCATTTTAGGAGATCTTCCAGGATGTGATTGATGTATTCTTTCAATAACTATTTTGTACTCTGGTTCCATCATATCAGTGCAGTTTTTTTCCATCACTAAATCCTGTAATATTAATTCCAAACTTTTTTTTCCTCTTCAGTGTTTTCAGGAAGACCAATAATTCCCAGGTTTTCCCTTCTTTATCTGTTCTCTAAGTCAGTTCTTTTGCTGATGATATATTTTACATTTTCTTCAATTTTTTGATTTTTTGGGTTTTGTTTAACATTCTCTTGCTATCTCATGAAGTCATTAGTTTCCACAGACTCTATTCTTATTTATAGAGAAGAATGTTATTCATTTACCTTTTGAAACTCCTTTTCCAATTGGTCAATTCTATTTTTGTATGAGTTTTCCATGTGACCAATTGAGGTTTTGAGTGAATTATTTTCTTTTTGCCTTTGTCCAATTGAGTATCTGAGAGAATTATTCTCATTTTGTACTTGTCCAATAGTATTTTCCAAGGATTTGCCCTCTTGTTGAAAGATGTTAATTTTCTCTCCAAAATTTTCCAATTGATTTTTAAACTTCTTCCAGATTTCTTCAAGGAAGTCTTTCTGTGCTGGAGACCAGATCATATTCTCCTCAAAGGTTCTAGGTCTCTCTGAGTTAGGGTCTTTTTCTTCTAGCAACTTTTCTATGGACCTTCCTTTATGCAGGCTTTTCTTTATTTTTACTAAGACCTTGTGTTGGAGAGGGCCTGGTTCACAGAGGTTTGGTGTTGAGATTCCTAGAGCTTTTACTCACTGGATTTAGTAATTCAAAGTAGGCTGGCCTGTAGGCTTTCTCTGTAGTTTCTATGGCCTTGATTTGATGCTCTCTCCCTTGGCCTGGTTGAAAATGCTGAATACTTTTATCTTTGAACAATTTTCAAGGCAATTGCCCTCCCTATTCACAGCTGAGGGACCTTTGCTGCTCACATTTGAGCCTGGGGCAGAGGTGGGCTGTGATTGTGTTTGTTCTTGGAAAAGGCCTGAACTGAAATGAAGGTATGGACTCCCACTTCCTCCAGAAGAAAGGAGCCCAAGAATCAATGTCTGTAATGCTCTTGCACTGGCACTCACCCTCCAGCCCTGCCAGCAAACTCCAGGCAGTCAGTGCCACCACCAATGCCTCTGCTCCCCAGTTGGCCCCTGCCCCTCTGGCAAAACAGGTCAATGCTACTCTCAGTCTCTCAGCCTCTCCCCTGTCCTGTGCTCCCAGCAGAGTCTGCCCTCTGCATATGGGCCTCACCCACAATCCTGGGAGACAAACCTTGATGTAGATGTTCTTCTCCTAGCTTCGATTTCTGGGTTTTGTCAATCAGATTTATGTTAAGAGGTTTGTTTCATATTATTTATTAGGGAAGACCAGGAGATTAACACATTTCCTTTCTTCTCTGTGCCATCTTGGCCTGAAGTCCCTAGCTTCTGTTTCCAATAACCATGAAAGCAAAAGTAAGCTTATGATTGCAAAATAAAAATAAAAATTACTGAAAAGCATTAATGGTCTGCCTAAAGCTTTTCATTTTAATATACTTTGCCTTTTCTTTCTATTCATTGGAATTTTCTTTATCACAAAAAAAATTTTTTGAGGAGCACCTCTTTCTCTAGTTCTAAACAAATGGTTCATGGGTTCTTTGTGAAAGAGGTGACTCATTGCTACTATCCCAAACTTCTCATTTTACCAATTTAGCCTGAGAAGTTAAGTGACTTGCCTGTCATCATATGGTTCTAAACAACAGAGATCATATTTGAATTTATATTTTGATGGTATCTCTAAACAAAATAATAAAAATAATAATAATATAAGGATTTCATTTACTTAATAAAGGCTTATAAGTTTATTCAATTTTAAGAAATTAATATTGTTTCAGAATGTTTACTACTGGGCTTTAGGGGTTTAAAAAGGTAAAATTTTTATACTTGAGCTGTTTTGTATGATTTTTTTCTCTTTGAATTCTGGAGGAAGTATAGAACTTACCTACAACTCTTCTTTTAGAATGGATTCTAGTTATATAACAAGAAGACAATTGCTCTATCAAGAGACTGAAAGAAAGCAATTACTGTGAACATCTCAAATATATGTAGAGTTTGAATATTTTTTTACCTGACTGAAAAGTCATGGCAATGTCTGCAAAGATGTCAACACAATAGCCATGTAGTTCTAGGTATTTTAGTTCTCCCAGGCTATTATCTATTTATCTTTTACTATGTACAATGATCCTGTTCAAAAACAATTAATTCATCCACACATTCATATATTCTTACTTTCTTTCACCTCAATCCACCTCTTTGAGAAAGAAAATTATTTGATACAGGTTAAAAATGTGTAGTCAAGGGGCAACTAGGTGGGGAGTCAGGGGACCTTATTTTAAATCCAGCCTCAGACACTCAATAATTACTTAACTGTGTCACCTTGGCCAAGTCACTTAATCCTATTGCCTTAAAAAACAAAAGCAAAACAAGAAGTTAAAGTCATGAATAACATTACCACATTAGTCATGTTGCAAAAGTTAATATAAATCCAAGAAAAAGAAAGCTCAAGAAAAATATGCAAAATAAAATGGATGTAAATCACCTCTATCATTGGGATTGATAGTGTCTTTACCATAACTCCTTCTGAGTTCTCTTGGGTCATAGCATTGTAGAGGAAAAAAAAAGTTATTCACAGTCAATCATCCTAAAACATTTCTTTTCATATAGTACATTACCTATTCCATTTGTTTATGTAAGTCTTTTTTTTGAGAGTATCATGTTCTTTAATTCTTAACAGAATAGCATTTCATCTTAATCACATGCCACAATTTGTTCCATCATTCACCAAACAATGGACCTTCTCTCAATTTCCAGTTCCTTAACACCAAATAAGAGTTTCTATAAATATTCTCTTACATATAATTCCTTTTCTTCCCTGCTTTGTTATCTCTCCTAAAATATCGACCTGGTAATGCCATTCCTAGGTCAAAGCATAAGAATGGTTTTATATCTCTTTGAGCATAATCCAAATTGCTTTACAGAATTACCAAATAATTTCACAAGTCCTACAATAGTGCAATAATGATTCATTTCTACATTCCCTCCAAGAGTTATCATTTTTTTTCTTTCTGTACTATTAGCGAATCTAATAGATATAAGTTAGTACCTCAAAATTTTTCCTACCTACTTTTCTATCGTCTGCAGTGAATTAGGTTGTTTGTTATTTTTGTTCATTTTTTGATTTTTAATTATTAAAAAGACTGCATTGATAACCTCATCTGAAAAAGTTCAAATTTCTTAATCATTTGTAAATCAGGAAATGATTCTTATTTTTTATAAGTTTCACTAAGTTCTCTATGTTTGAGAAAACATTACTAAGACTGTTGTTTCAATATTTTTCCCACAATTTTTATTACTAAATGTATTGACTTCCATCTTATTCCCCTGCCTCCACTGATCCTATTTTCTCTCTCCTTTCACTCTGTCCCTCCTCATAAGTGTTTTGCATCTTCTCTCCCTCCTCTCACCTACTCTGTTAGATGGCTGCTTTGTTCCATCCCATTCCTCTCATACTCTTATGTAGGATAGGAACGATTGTGTGTGTGTATTATTCTGTCTCTGAGTCAATTCAGATGAGATCAAGGTTCCTTCACTCACCCACACTTTCCCCTCTTTCATTGCAAAAGCTTTTTTATTTTTTCTGGTTTTTTGGCTTTGTAATTCTTGTGATTATATATTATTTATATATTTATTTTCACAATTGATGTTTTATTGTATTTTTCCAATTACATGCTATGGAAATTTATCAACTTTCACAACATGCATAAGCATATTTATAAATTACATTTCCTTTCACACTCCCTTACCACCCACCTCCTCTCAACAGCTAACAGTCTGGTGAACATTGTACATATAAATTTGGCTTTAACACTTTTACAAATTAGTCATTTATTATATGAAGAATTAGGACTATGAGGAAAGAAATAAAAACTGTGACAGGAAAGAAAAACATAAGAAAAATTTTTTAAAAGTGAATGAAGTATTCATTTAGATTCTGTAGTTTGCTTTATTTTGATGTTTCTTTTGTTTAGTTTTCTTTTGATTTTCTTCCTCTGGAGGCAGAAAGCATTGTCTATAATAGGTCTCCCAGGATTGCCCTTTCTAAATTGCTGAGAGGAACTGTACTCAATAAAGTTGATTGGGGAAGCTAGGTGGTGCAGTCTATACAGCACTGGCTCTGGAGTCAGGGGTACCTGGGTTCAAATCCAACCTCAGACTCTTAATAATAATTACCTAGCTGTGTGGCCTTGGACAAGCCTCTTCACCCCATTTGCCTTGCAAAACCCCCCAAAATAAAATAAAATAAAGTTGATTACTTCACATTGTTATTGTTAATGTATATAATGTTCTTTTGTTCCTTTTTGCTTCACCCAGCATCAGCAACTGCAATCCATTACATGTTTCTCTAGAGTCTAACCATTCATGGGATCTTATAGATCAATAGTATTATAGAGCATTCATGTGTCATAAATTGTTTAGCCATTCCTCAGTTGATGGGCATCTCCTCAATTTCCAATGCTTTGCCATTTAAAAAAGAGTTGCTAAGAATATTTTGGAACATGTGTGACTTTTCCCACTTTTCATGATTTCTTCTGGATATAAGTATAAAAAATGGTATTGCTGAGTCAAAGGACTTGATCATTTTTCATTGCTATTTGGACATAATTCTATATTGTTCTCCAAAATGGTTGAATCAGTTCACAATTTCACCAACAGTGCATTAATCTCCCAATTCTACTATAGCCTCTCCAAAATTGATCATGTTCCCTTTTTGTCATGTTAGTTAATTTGATAGGTGTGAGATTCTTCCTCATATTTGTTTTAATTTACATGTGTCAAATCAGTAATTATTTGGGGCATTTTTACATAATACACACACACACACACACACACACACACATATATATATTATATATTATATATATATAGTAATATCTTCATTTGAAAACTCTCTTCATATCCTTTGACCATATATCAATTGGAATGATTAGTAACCTTACAAATATGATTCAACTCTCTATATATTTTAGAAATGTGATCTTTTTCAGAACCCCTAGCAGTGAAAAATTTTTCCCAGTTTTCTATTTTCCTTATGAAACTGGTAACATTGGTTTGATTAGTGCAAAACCTTTTTAAAATTAAATATAGCCCAAATCATCCATTTAATAATTTGTAATGTACTTTAATTCTTGTTTGCTCATAAATTTTTCCCTTTTGCATAGATCTAATATGTAGGGTGTTTCTTGATCTAATAATTGCTCTATGATATCAGACTTTATATCTTAATCCTGTACCTTATTTTGATAGAGGGTGTGAGATGAGGATCTATGCCTAGACATTGCCATACAACAATTATTGTCAAATAATGAGTACTTATCCCAGAAAATAATGGCTTTGTGTTTGTCAAACAGTAGGCTACTGTAGTCATTTACTACTGTTTCTTTGGAATCTAACCTGTTCAACTGATCCATTATTCCATTTCTTAACCAATTCCAGGTACATTCACTTTATAGTATAGTATATCTGGGAGAGCAAGACCACCATGTATATTTTTTCATCAATTCCCATAAAATTCTTGACTTTTCTTGCTCCATATGAAGTTTGTTATTATTTTCTCAAGTTTGGTAAAATAAAATACTTATTTGGTAGTTTGATAGGTTTGGCACTGAATAAATGATTTAATTTGGGTAGAAGTGACATTTTGACTATATTAGTTTGATCTAACCATGAGCAATTGACATTTTCCAAATTGTTTAGATTTCATTTCATTTGTTGAAAGGTGCTTTGTAATAGTGTTCATACACTTTTTGGGTTTGTCTTGGGAGAGATATTCCCATGTATTTTATGTTGTCTGCAATGAGTTAATTGGAATTCCTCTTCCCTTCTCTTGCCTTATAGAAATTCTGACGATTTATGTTTTTATTTTATTTCCTGCTTCTTTGCTGAATTTGCTAATTGTTTCAAGAAATTTTTAGATGATTTTCTAGGGTCCTCCAAAAATAACATTTTATCATCTGCAAAGGTTGAAAACTTTGTTTCCTCATTGCTAATTATGAATACATCAATTTCTTTTTCTCCTCCTGACTGAAGTTAGCATTTTATTACTATATTAGTGACAAATGACATACTTGTTCATCCCTCTTCATACTAGAAATGTAGTCCCTTTACCTCTTATATTTGCTGATTAATATATACTGCTTCATTTTAAAGAAAATTGCATGTATTCCTATACTCTATTATTCCTTTAATAGTGATGGATGTTGCATTTTGTCAAAGAATTTTTAAGTATTGATTAAACTACTCAAAATATTTTTAGAAATTTTCATATTGATCTTTTGAATTATATTGAATGTTTTCCTAATATTCAACCATCCCTGCCTAACTGATATAAATCATGTCAAATCATTATGCATTATCCTAGCAGTAACTTGTTGTGTTTTCTATTTAAGATTTTTGCTTCAATGGGCTTTAAAGGAAAAAAAAATGTGCTTTAGGGAGATTTGTGCATAATTTATTTTCTTTGACTGTTTTGGAATTTCCTGGTTTAGGTATCAACACCATGTCTGTGTCATTAAAGGGATTTGCCAGAAATTCTTCTTATTCCATTTTTAATTAGTTTATGTAAAATTTCTAATACTTGTTTCTTAAATATTTGGTAGAATTCAGTTGTAAATTTATCTGGACTTGTAGACTTTTTCTTAGGGAGTTTACTTATGGTTTCTTCAATTTCCTTCTTTTCTTTTCTTTTTTTGAAATTGGGTTATTTAAGTATTTTTATTGCCTCTTCTCTTAATCTGGGCAGTTTGTATTTTTGTAAATGTTCATCCATTTCAATCAAATTTATTGACATACCATTTGACAAAATAGCTCTGAATTATCTCTTTATCTCATTGGTAGTGAGTTCATATATTTCATTGTTGATAGTGATAATTTCATTTTGTTCTATTTTTTAAAAATCAGATTAACTAAATTTTTATCCATTTTATTTTTTTGTAAAAACAACCCTTAGTTTATTTGTTAGGTCAATGGTCTTCTTCTTTTCAATTTTATTAATCTCTCCCTTGCTTTTCTGAATTTTTACCTTGGTATTTAATTGGGGATCATTAATTTGTTCTTTTACTAGATTTTTTTTCATTACAAACCCAATTCATTGATCACCTCATTCTTGTTTTTATTCATATTGACACATAGAGATATACAATTTTCACTGAAAACAACTTTGGGTGCATCCCAAAAATTTTAGAATGATATCTCATTGTTATAATTTTGTTGGGAAAAATGATGTAATATTTCTATGATTTGGTTTTTGATCCACTCATTATTTAAAATTAATTTAGTTAATTTTCAATTAACTTATTTTAGTTTTACATTGAACTTTATTACATGCAATTGTCTTTGAATCAAGATATGAAAAGAATGCATTTATTAATTCTGCCTTTTTATTTTTGATTATAAGGATTTTGTGTCCTGGTACATGGTCGGGTTTTTTTTATAAGTGCCATGTAGTACATTAAAAAGGTGCTCTTCTTTCCTATTCTCATTCATTTCCAATCTCCATTCTTTCCCTCTATTAGAGTAGGTCTTTGTGCCTTTTCACATTTTTTTTTATAAACTAATGCCTAGGCTTCTTTATTTCTTGTTATAATTATTATAAAAGTGCCATCAATTCAATGACTGAATGAGTGTTTGCATGATTGAATAAGATCAAAGCACTATTGATTAAAGTATAATCATTCAAAATTTGATTGACTGATTGATTGATTTATTGATAAGCAAGATTGCTTCATAGTCACTAAGTACCTTCCCTCTTTTATCTTCTCCTTAGTGTTGAATCAATTATTATATAATCACTTTCTATCTTAACCCCCTTTTAAATTACCTTTCATTTACATGCTATCCTCACAAGCCAAAGCATGAAGCAAAACCTAATGATTTCATGAACCACTTGTACCCTGCTTAAAATATACTTTTCCCCACACTTTTCCCTTTTATCTCCCCAATGATGGTAATTAAACCTTTGTTAAATAAAGTAGGGATTAAGATAATTTCATTTCCTAACATATGTCTAACTTTTTAAAAAAGATACCTACCCTCTGCCCATATAGTACTAAAAACTTCTATGTATCTAGTATAGTAACATCTGATTTATTTAAATAATAAGCCTCTCAGGACTTTAAATAGCGGTACACTCTGAAGGTCTCCCTTAATAACTTTACAATTTATTGTGATGTTTGGAGACATTGGCACAGGAATGTCCATCATAGGATGCCCACATGAGAGAAAGTGTTGTGCTCTATGAGCAAGAGAGAATCAAAGTAGGTCAAAGGAAATATAAGAAATCTTTTTAATGTAAGTAACCTAGCTTTTCACCTGAACTATTGGGTCCAACCTGTGGTAGAGCATTCTGAGCTTGTATTGGTCTGATCAGCCATAGTGAGAGGACCTGCAATCAAATATATTGATGACATTTTCATCTTATATAATAGAAGGACAAGAAACAACCATGGCCATATCTTCTTGCTTCAATCTCTTCAACTATATTCAACCCTTTAACTATGCTAAGAGAAATACTATTCTCAAGAGATATAATTGTTATCTTGCTTTGTAGGATTGTATATAATTTAATGTTCTTGAATAATATTTTTCTCCTTTCCATTTGCCTTATTAGCTTTACCAATGAAGAACTGGAGGATCTGTAATATCATGTTTTGGATGGCAAAGGACCTTAGATTACAACCAAGAATTTACTATCATGCAAAATTCAGCATATTCTGTCAAGAGAAATAAGGAATATTGAAAAAGAAATAGATGGTTTCCAAAATTTCCTGATACAAAGACCAGAATGGAACAAAACAAATCTATCTTCAAATACAAAATTCAAGAGATGCATAAAAATCTAAAAGGAAAAGGGAAAACAAAACAAAATAAATGGTAGACAAGAACATCAAATTGCATGCAGTTCTACAAGCAATAACATAATTCTTGTAACTCTTGACAATTGTATTTCTCTTCAGATAGTGAAAGGGTTGAATATATTTGTAAAGATTGGATTTAGAGGATATGGATATAGCTGTTCTTGTCTTTCTATTGAAGAAGACCAAACAGATATAATTGTGTTTAAGAAAAATTGTTCAGGTGAAATTCTGGGTTTTTTTCTCTAAATTTATGTGTCTCACATTTCCTTTGACCTACTTTAATTCGGTCTTGCTCATTGAACTTAGCACATTTTCTCTGATGAGGTCATCTTCCGCTGTGTCTGAGTCAGTGTTGTACATAAATTACATTCAATCATAAAGTTCTTAAGAAGCCATCAGAGTGCCCCAGTACTTAGAGTACTTACCCTATAGTTAATTAAATCAGAATTGACCTTACTAGATATATAGAGATTTGTAGTATTATGGGACAGAGTGTGGGAACCTACTTAGAATGGTTGGATACAAAGTGATTAGGAAATGTTCTTATCTTAATTCATGCTTTAGTTAACTAGGATGCAAGTAACATGATTATAGAGCTAAAGAGGGGTAAGGACTATAAAAAAGGAATATACTTGGGGGGGAGTGACAGATGGTTCATGCGATAATTTTGATTTCCATGATACTTTGACTCCTGAGGATTGTTTGGCCATGGACATACTTGAAAATGAGTTAAGGTATAAAGTGATTTTTAATTTGATGAGTTTCATGACTTATTAGAAATGTATTTCTAATTTCTAAAAAGACAGAAGAGGATACTTGGAAACTGTGAGGCCATGCTGCTTATCAATCAATCAAATAATCAAGCAACCATAGATTATACTTTGATGGCACTTTGAGCTGATCAAGCAATCAAGCAATCAATCATACTTTGGTTGATGGTACTTTGATTGACAGTATTTTGATTTATAATACTTCAATCTGATGAAACAAAAGGAGTAAAACTTAAGAAAATTATGCATATGAAAGGGTTAAAATTTGTTTTTAAATTTAAAGAAGAAGAAGGCTAGGCATTAGTTGACAAATCACAGCAAGTGAAGAAGCCCAGAGTTGTATTTTGGTAGAAGGAAAGAAGGGAGGATATGAACACTGAGTATGCTATTTAATAGATTTGACCCAGGGAGAAAATGATATAAATTCCCAATTGGGTTTAAAAATATGTCGAAGGTACTGATTAAAGGGAAGGAGAAAGTATATGTGAAAATAAACTGAATTCTAAAATTAAAAGCAAAAAGTTCAATGAGAAATGGAGTAAAACATTGGAGAGAATAAGGAAAGAAGAGAGGATGGAGAAAAAGTATAAATGGGGATAGATAACATGGAGGGAAATACAGAATTGGTCATTTTAAATAAATGTGAATGGAAGAACTCTCCCATAAAAGAAAGTGGATAGCAGAATGGATTAAAAACCAGAATCCTACAAATTGTTATTTGCAAGAAAAAAAATTTGAAACATAGAGATACACAGAGTATATTAAAAGACTAGAGCAAAATATATCAGAGTAGTGATCCTGAACTCAGACAATGCAAAAGCAAAAATGCATCTCATTAAAAAAGATGAAAAAGTAAACAACATTTTCTTAAAAGGCACTAAAGCCGATGAATCTATATCATTATTAAACACATATACACTTAATGGTATAACACCCACATTTTTAGAGGATAAACTCCATGAAATATAGAAAGACATAGACCACAAAACTCTTATAATGGGGAACCTTAATGTACCTCTCACAGATGTAGATAAATTAAACCACAAAATAAAAAGAAGTTACAAAATTCTATTTGATGTAGTCAAAATAATCCATTTTACAAGACATAATGAACTCTTAATTCATGTTTGTTAAGAATTGCTCAGGTGAGTTTGGGTTAAAGGTCAGCTATGACTAAAAGCCTAAACTTAGATGACCCTCAAGCTGAAGTCTCTCCATGGAATTTTGCTATGAGGACACAATTGTTTCATCTGAGACCTCACCTGATGATGTGACCTTCTTGAGCTAGGTTACACCTGTACAACTTAGAGAAACTTCACTGTTTTATCTTATATGCTAATTTTGTGGTTTTCTGGTATATTGAACTGTCTGATACTGGGAATAAAGGGTTCTGCTAGTTGTCCTGCTAGTATCCCCACCTGAGTGCACACATGTTTATTTTCTCTCTTGAGCCAAATTAATTCCCCTGGTGGAAAGGGGAACTCAACATTTGGCACCCTGACACGGGACAGGTACTGGGACTTGAAGTCATCTGGAGGTTGAGATAGTCTTTCAGGAGAAGAAAACCCCCTGGTGAAGCTGTGACAGTCCCAGGGTGATTCAAGTGAAGGGAAGGTTTGAAGAGAAACAAATCAGTGGCAACAGCTCTTTACATTATTTTTCAAAGCATTTATACTGGGTGTAATAGAGAAGGAACTATTTCTAGAACTAAAAAAGCCAGGGCAGGACATGAAAATTTTAAAGAAACTGGTGAAAGAGAAGGACTTAGAAATAATCAAAACACAGATAAGTTTTTATAGACCCTTTATGAATGTTCTCCATGATTCCCAAGGAAAGAAGAATTGAGCTTAGAAGGTACTAAGAATCTATATGATTGCAAAACAGTGTGTGAACAGATAAATGAATATTGATATGAGAAAATGCTGTTGACTTCTTCTCTTCTCCACTTCTTCACTGTGATTCTGCCAGAATTATTTCCCCCCTCCTTCTCTTTCTCTATGGGTTGTCCATTTGCAATTCTGGCTCATATCTCTCAACCTTGAAGTTTAGCAGAAAGAAGATTTTTAGAAAAAGGACCACATAGAGAGAGAGAATTTCTTCATAAAAATTTGGATAAATGAGTGTTAGAAAGGAAATTTATTTGAAGTTAAAAGAATCATGGAAGAGAAAGTGTATATTACCAAATATGTAATATAATGAAATCATGAAAAGAAATGCTATTTTTAATTTGAGAAAGTTTTGGGGAAGTAAATTCCAAAAAGACAAGAAAGTCAGATTAATTTTAAATTATATAATTTGGGTACTAAGTAAAGACAAAAATAAATAAATAAAAGAAATAAGGAGAAACTAAATAGTCAACCTGTTACCAGGATGATATAGTAGCATTATAGCTTCAGGAGTTTATCAATACAGGTTCTTATAATGTCATTTATTAAAGATAATTATGGTTGAGTGACAAATTAAGCAAAGAAGATTCTACCCTCACCCAGAGAAAAGACTTAGGACTGTCCTCTTAAAAATAATTTGGTTTAATCTAATTAAAGAAGGGGTAGAGGGTATATTCCAATTAGGGTAATGGAATTTTGAATTAATATTTACCTTCTCAAAAGTTATACCACTTAAAATCTAGAAGTGTTAAATATTAATACCTTTGTATGGAAAAAATGCATTGTGATGAATGGAATCTTATCTGTATTTTCTCTAGTTTGAGAGCAAGGTGGGGTTTTCCCCAGAGATAAGGGGCCTTTCTGGTTCAAAGTGCTCTGATTCCGTTTATGTGTTTTATAGGTATTTATTTTAAAATACAGGCAGAGGGAAGCTCTTAGATGTCTCTGCATAGTCAGGCCTGCTGTCATATTTTTGTATACTGATTGGTCAATCTTCTTTCTCTTTTTTCCAAATTTCCATCTTTTTCTTTTTCCAAAAACTCATGACACCATGCCACAGGAGATTTTACTGAAAACCATGTTGTTTTTGGAAAAGAAGGGGTTCAATTAATTTCTCTTATTCTCTATTGTTTGTTTTCTGGTTTGATTATCTAAGAGAGTTTTACTTACTGATTTGGCAAATTATACTTATATGGGACTAGCACAAATTGAAATTGTCCCTAAAATTATTGTTTTTCTTGAGTGATCTTGATAAAAGAGTTTATGGAAAAGAATAATGGAAAAGTATATAAAGGGAATATGTAAGTAATTCAGTATGAGTAATGGGTTCCAAAAAGATTTGGATAAAGAAAAAGGGCTTGAAAGGAATAATGAAAAGGCATATAGAGATTGTTTTAACCATTTGTGAAGTATGGAAGTTGGTTTAAGCCCATAGAAAGTAAATGTGAGCAGATTTGACTTTGTATAAATAAAATATGGATTTTGGCAACTTTGAAAAGTGATTTCCAAATCTTTGAAGTAAGAGAAGAAAGTATGGAGAGTTATAAGTCTATAAAGAGATTTCTCTTTATGTGAGGTTGGAAATAATCTGAAAATTGCATTAACCTGCCACTTTAGCAATGGATTGATTGGAAAAATTATAAACTCCATATAGTGAAAAGTTTGATATGAAAGCAATTGCTATGTAAATATTTAATGTTTCTTCAAATTGGATACTTCTCTAATATTTGTTAATCCTCTGTACAAAGTTTATCTGAAAATAGAGGTAAATGAATTAAGGAATTTATAAAAAAATAACATTAATTTTTTTTGGTTATAATGTTTCTTGGCTCCTCCAGTGTCATAGGAGGAAAAAGAACTTATCTGAATGCTAAAATAGAGAGTGACAGAATCACCTTCCTAGAGACTGGTAGTGTGCCAAAACCTTTGTTAGCACAGATTTCTGAGTTATATGCTCTTAATCAGACTTCAAAATTGATTAAAAAAAGGGGGGGTATAGCTCATGTGTTCAAAAAATTTGGGGTGGCAAAGGAATGAGAAAGTGTAAAGGTAAAAAAAATCTCAAAATGTGGGTAATCTCCAATTCCCAAAATATTTTGTCAGTGAGGATAGAAAGCTCTTAATAACTTAGAGTATTGAGAAGTCATAATAGCATTGATAGAGATAAGAAAAAACTTGCAAACTTTTATATTTTTAAAAGGAAAATAATTTAAGGTAATTTTGAATATGAATATTGGAATTTTTATTGTTAAGAGAATTTTGGAATTTATATTAAAATTAATTGTTTATTAAAGAAAACCTTGTAAGCATAAAATTTTTAGAAACATCTGGTTTTAAGAATTTTTTATTGCAAAGTTTAGGGATTAAGGGAATATACTTTAAATTGAAACATATTTTATGTATAATTAGTAAACTATGCATAAGAACAGATTCAAACATTTTTTTGAAAATTTAAAATTGTGTTAAAATAAGAAAATATGAATGTATAATGTTTGTTAATTGTTTTAATAGATACTCTCATTCCTTTAAGGAAAACTTCATGTATTCCTCCACTTTCTAGTTTTGTTAAAAACATGGATTTATTATTTTGTCAAAGAATTTTTCAGCATCTGTGGAGATAATTATATGATTTCTGTTGCTTTTTTTGTTAATATATAATTATGTTTAATATTTTGATAATATTGAATCATCCCTGACAGCCTGATATAAACCCTACCCAATCATAGTGTACTATACTAATAATAGCTTGTTGTAATCTCATTGCTAAATTTATTTATGCTTTAGCATCAATGTTCATTTGGGAGATTGTCCTAAATTATTTCTTTCCTGTTTTACTGTCTCTAAGTTAGGTACCAGCATAATATTGGTGTCATAAAAGGAATTTTGCAGAAATCCTTCTTCAAAATTTCTAAGTAGTTTTGGTAGTAACAGAAATAATTGTTGGTTACATATTTGGTGCAATTCACTTGTAAATCTATGTGCATTTGGATATTTTTTCTTAGGGAATTAATTGCTGGTTTCCTAAATTTCTTTTTCTGAAGTGGGAATATTTAAGCATTATTATTAATTTCTTTTACTCTAGATAGTTTATAGATTAATAAATATTCATCCATTTCCCTCATATTACCAGATTTATTGACATAAAGTTGGGCAAAATAGCTGCAAATTATCTCTTTAATTTCTACCTCACTGGTGATGAGTTCATCTTTTTCATTTTTGATAATGATAATTGGTATTCTTTTTTCTTTAATCAAATCATCCATCAGTTTATTTATTTTATTTTTTCCATAAAAATCTATACTTTTATTTATTAAATCAATTTTATATATTAGATAAATGATTTTACCACTTCAATTTTGTTAACATGTACTTTGACTTTCAGAATTTCTAATTTGATATTTAATTGGGAAACTTTAATTTGATTTTTTCTAGTTTTTAAAAGTGCATGCCCAATTCATTAATCTCTATTTTTTTAAATAAACATTTAGAGATTTAAAATTTACCCTAAAAACTGCTTTGACTACTTACCATAAAATTTTACATTATGTCTGATTGTTGTCATATACTTAAGGAAAAAAAATAAAGTATGAGAGATTGCAAAATTACATAATAATATAATGGGTTTTTTTTCACAATAAAATAGTCTTTGGTCTTTATTCAAACTCCACAATTCTTTCTTTGGTTACATATGGTATTTTCCATTTCTGATACCCGCAAATTTTCCCTGAATGCTGCACTGATGGAATGAGCAGGTAGAATCTCAAGTATTTTATATTTTTAATTTAGGAAGTTTTATTTATTTTATGTCCTGCAACTTTGCTAAAGTTGCTATTTTTTCTAGTACTTTTTAGATGATTTTTAGGATTCTCTAGGTATACCCTCATGTCATCTTCAAAGAATGAAAATTTTGTCTCTTCATTCCCAATTCTAATTCCTTCAATTTCTTTTTCTTCTTTTTTTTGCTGAAGCCAATATATGCAATGTTGATGAGTAATTGTGATAACAGGCATCCTTGTTTCACCCCTGATCTTAAGGGGAATGTCTCTAGTTAATAATCATTACATGTATGGGTTGTTGATGATGGCAGATAGATACTGCTAATCATTCTAAGGAGCAATCCATTTATTCCTAAGCTCTCTAGGGTTTTTTTTTTTGTAGAAATGGGTGTTATATTTTGTCAAAGGATTTTTCAACATCTATTGAGATAATCATATGCTTTCTTTTAGGTTTGTTAATGATATACTCAATTAAACTGACAATTTTCCCAATATTGAACCAAGCCTGTATTCCTGGGACAAATCCTGCTTGGTCATAATGTATTATCCTAATGATAACTTGGTATAATTGCTTTGATAAGATTTGATGTAAGATTTTAACATCCATATGCTTTAGGGAAATTGGTCTATAATTTTCTTTGTCTGTTTTGACTCATCCTTCATTAGGTACCAGGACCAAAATGGTGTCATAGAAGGAGTTAGGCAGAGTTCCATCTTCACCTATTTTTCCAAATAGTTTTTACAGATTTAATTACTAATTGTTCCTTAAATGTGTGATAGAATTCACTTGGGAATGCATCTGATCCTGGAGATTATATCTTAGGTAGTTCAATGATAGTTTGTTGAATTATTTTTTCTGAGAAATGGTTATTTAGATATTTCATTTCTTCTTCAATTAACCTGGACAACTTATGTTTTCATTAATATTCATTTCACTTAATTTATCAAATTTAGGGGCATACAGTTGGGCAAAATAATTCAGAATTTAACTTCCTCCTCATTGGTGGTGAGTTTGCCTTTTTCATTTTTGATACTAGTAATTTGGTTTCCTTTTTCTTTTTTTAAATCAAATTATCCAAAGGTTCATCAATTTAAATTTTTTTTTTCAAAAATTAAAACCTTGGGTTTTTTTTTTACTAATTTTGTTTTTTCTTGCTTTCAATTTTATTATCTTCTTTAATTGTTAAAGTTTCTAACTTGGTATTTAATGTGGGGTTTTGGTTTGTTCATTCTCTAACTTTATTTGTTGCAGCTTAGATCATTTATTTTCTCTCTACTTTATGTATTGTTGGGTGCCTGTCAGCTAAATTATACTTTATTCCTTACCTATTATTGTATTCAGGCGAACACTGAAGAGTGGAGAGACAAAGATGGTAAGTTTTCCATTCCACAGAAAACAAGTACTTAAATATCCCTCCTTGTCCTTGGTTTTCCCCCAACTATTTAAGTAGCCAAACAGATATTTACTCTCTCAGGCTAGTACTATCATACAATGTTGCAACAGTCTCTTACAATTCATGTAAGCAGTTAAAAATATAATATATCTGCTAATAAATTCCTTGACTGTGTCCTATAAGTTTTGGTATATTGTCTCATTTTCATTATCAAGGATGAAATCATTAATTCTCTCTATAATTTGTTGTTTGATCCACACATTTTTTTAAATTGAGGTTATTTAGTTTCCAATTGGTTTTGGTCTATCTCTATAAGACCCTTTATTGTACATGATTTTTATTGCTTTTTGATCTGAGAAGGAAATATTCACTAATTCTGCCTTTCTGCAATTGATTATAAGATTTCTATGCCTCTGTAGTATGTGGTCAATTTTTGGGTAAGTGTCATGTATTGTAGAAAAAAAAGTATATTCATTTCTTTCCCCAATTCAGTTTCCTTCATAGCTCCTTCATGTCTAGGTTTTCTAACATTCTATTTATCTCCTTAACTTATTTCTTGTTTATTTTATGGATTAATTTATGTAAACCTGAGAAAGGTAGGTTGCAAACTACTACTAGTAGAGTTTTGCTGTCTGTGTCTTGTTGCAACTCATTCAGCTTCTCTTCTAAGAAGATAGATGGTATACCACTTGGTGCATATGTGTTTAGTATTGAAATTGTTCATTGTCTATGGCACCTTTTAAGAGAATATAGATTCCTTCCTTATCTCTATTAATGTTATAGTAGTTGCTTTATCTAAGATATGAATTGCTATCTCTTCTTTTTTCAGCTGAAGCAAAATATATTCTACTCCAATCTTGTACCTTTACTCTATGTGTATCTCTCTGCTTCAAATGAGTTTCTTGTAAGCAACATATTGCAGGATTTTGATTTTTATCCACTTTGCAATTCACTTATGATTTATGGAAATAAATCCCAATCACATTCAACGTCATAATTACTAACTCTTTATTGCTCTCCATGCTATCTTTCCTCTGTTTGTATATTTCCTCTTTTTCCTTTATCCATATTCCCCAGTATTTGACTTCTGAATACCATCTCCTTCAGTGTATTTTCTCCCTTTGTCCAACTCATCATCTATTTCCCCCCTTTCTCTTTTAACTTTCTTTGTTCCCTTCCTTCTGCTAATTCCCCTTTCCCCTTTTAATATTTGAAAAGTTAATAAATTTCTTACTATGTGTAATGTTAATTCTTCTTTGAGGCAAATCTGACAAGAGAAAGATTCAGGAGGTTTTTACCTTCTGCCTTCTTCCCCTCTATTGCAATGTATGCTTTGTACCTCTTCATGTAATGAGATTTACCCCAACCAATCTCCTCCCTAACTCCTGTCTCTTTATTGTCCCCTTCTCCATTTTAATGAAATATTGTTTTTAAATCATTCTGAGTTACAGGCTTGTCATGAATGGGCATTACAGCTGGCTAAGTATATTCTCTTTAATAGAGTTTCAGTTTTCAAGAGTTATGATAATATTTCTCCATGTAGTGACAAAGTCAATTTCATCTTATTGGAGAGAATCTTTTTTGTTCTCCCTTTTTTCCCTTTTTTGATGTCTAAACTTTCAACTTGGTTCCATTCTTTTATTCAGTAAAAGTTGGAAGTTTCTTCTTTTATTAATTGTCCATCATTTCCTCTGGAAAAAAGACTCACTTTTGCAGGATAGTGAATTCTTGACTGTATTCCAAACTCCATTACTCTTTGGAATATCATATTCCAGGCCCTTTGATCCCTTAAGGTTGATGGAGGCCGGTCCTGTGTTTTGTTACTGTAGTTCCTTAGAATCTAAGTTGTTTCATTTTGACTGCTTGCAGAATTTTCTCTTTTATCTGATAGTTCTGAGATTTGGCCAAAATATTTTTGGTGTTTTCATTTTGGGATTCCTTTCAGGAAGGGGATTGGGATATTTTTCAATAACTGTTTTGCCCCCAGTTCTGTGATATTAGGGCAATTTTCCTTCAAAATATCTTAAAATATTGTGTACAGGCTTTTTTTTTAATCCTCAGTGTGTTGAGGAAGTCCAATTATTCTTAGGTTGTCTCTCCTGGATCTATTCTCTAGATCAGTTGTTTTACCAATGAGTTGTTTTACCTTTTCTTATATTACTTTGATGTTTTGGTTTTGTTTAACAGATTCCTGCTTTCTCTCTTTCATGAAATCATTAGTTTCCACAGATTCCATTCTCTCTATTTAGAGAAGAATTTTCTTCATTTACCATTGAGAACTTCTTTTTCCAATTGGTCAATTCTATTTTTGAAGGAGTTTTTGATTTGCCCAATTGTGTTTTTGGAAAGTATTATTTTCTTTTTGTGAGATGTTAATTTTCACTTGTAAGGTGTTGATTTTTCCCTTGGGTTTCTTTTCCAATTTTTTTTTTTCAATTGATTTTTAGACCCCTTCCTGATCTCTTCTAAGAAGTCTTTCTGAGGGGTGGGTAGGTGGTCCAGTGGCTAGAGCACTGACCCTGGAGTCAGAAGTACCTGAGTTCAAATCGGGCCTCAGACACTTAATAATTACGTAGCTGTGTGGCCTTAGGCAAGCCGCTTAACCGCATTTGTCTTGCAAAATCCTAAAAAAAAAGTCTGTCTGGCCTGGAGGCCAATCATATACTCTTCAGAAATTTTAGCTCTCTGTGAGTTAGGGTCTTTGGATTCAAGGTAGTTTTCCATGTGCTCCCCTTTCTACTGGCCTTGCTTCATTTTCCTATGATCTTGTGTTGGGAGTAGGGGCTAGTTCACAGTTTGCTTTTGAAACTGCTGGAGGCTCTGCTGACGGAATTTAGTAATTCCAAATGGGTAGGCCTCTTGGGGTTGCTAGAAACTTTCTCTGTGTAACCTTGATTTGTTTCCCACTCCCTAGAGCTGGGGGAGTAGGAGGAGCAACAGGATCTGAATTAACCTTGAGCAATGTGGGCTGGGCCCTCAGGCTATATAGTTAATATTATTATTCACTCCATACTGAGAGACATCTGCTGCCTGCAACTGAGCCTGGGGGAGTGGGAAAGTTGTTACCATGTTTGTTCTTGCAAGAGTCTCTTTCTCTCACAGGGATGGGGAAGCGGGCTCAAGGGTTTGCCTGGAAACAAGGGGGCTCCACCGAAAATACAAGACCCACACTGCCTTTGTCTCCCAGGCCAGCAGAGCAGAAACAGATTGATATCAAGTTGCATTGGAACACTTCGGACCACTGTGCTGGAATTCTCCCTCCAACCTCACTGAAGCTATCCTATGCCAAAAGCTTCCATGTCTCTTCTGAGATTATTCCAGTTCTCACATCACAGCTTCTGCACTGGTTCTGCTCTTTCCCTGGCTCACCCACATTCCCCTGAGGCAGACCTTGTTGGTAGATGTTCTTCCCTGGATTTTGTGGATTTTAATTCTGTTAGTTCTAAGGGAAATCCAGGAGACCTTAGCTCAGTGTCTGACTTCTATCCACCTTCTTGTTCAGAAATCCTGTGTATTCTTTCAAGGATTATTTTATCTGCTTGATCTAGTAGAGGGCTGTCTAACTATTTGTTTTTATTGAAACAGTAGACAATATATTTCATTTTAGTGAGAGCACAGCACTCTTGGCTTCATTTAAAAAAGCATTTAGTAAACCCAGATAGGTCATATAAAATCATACTGAATGCTGAATGAAGCCTGTGAGCCCTAAGATGGAAAGCCCTGATCTAGTATATTTGGACAGTTTTTCATGATAATTTCCTGTTAGATATTTTCCAGGCTCATTTATTTTCATCTAGGCTTTCAGGTAGGCAAATAAATCATAAATTTTCTTTCCTGGTTCTATTTTCAAGGTTGAATGTTTTTCTTGATATGTACTCTTCGTTTTCTTCAATTTTCTAGCATTTTGAAATGATGGAATCCTGGTAGTTCATAGTCTTTTGTTTCTATTTGTTCAATTCTATTTTTTGGATTTTATTTTCTTCAGTTAGATTTTTTTTTCTTTTTTTCCATTTCATAATTTTTTCTTTAAAATGAGTTATTTTCCTTTTCTGTTGAATGATTTTACTTTTCAATTAGTTATATTCTTTTTCCTGTTGGCAATTTTTATTTTAATGGAGTTGATTTATTTTGTGGACTTGTTTTCATTATTGTCTTATATAGCTCTCAATTCTCTTTTGTATTTCTTTTCTTTCTCTCTTCTTTGCTTTTTAAAATATTTTTAAACTCTTCCATGAAGTTTTACATTTTAGTCCAATTCATAATCTCCTTTTAGACTTACCATGTACATAATTTATGAATGCTTTCTTCTTCTGAGGTAGAATTTTTAATATATCTATCTGAATAATAGCTGTTGATTAGCTTATTAGGGATAGCATTCATTTTGTGTTTTTGCTCATTTTCAAAATTGAACTCTGCATCTGGGTTATAGGAAGTATAGATAGTCAAAAGCCTTTTGCATTGTAGCTAGGATCGGGTAACTGGCTTATTGATGCCAAGATGTTCCTTAGGTAACACAAATGTTGCCTATACAGAAGTTTTCTTCCTCTTTTATTACCAGACTCTGCCTGTACAATGATTTGTTTCCTACCCAATTCTTTCTGTTGACCCAATGTTCTCAGGGCTCAGACTTTGCATGGAATTGAAAGCTGTCCCTGCTGACCTGCTATGTAGTAGGGTCAGGACCTGGGATCCTACCTAGTTGCTGTGACCTGGGCTACCATCTGGCTTTTGGGAACCTGGGTTGTGATGTGGCTACAAGCCTCCTGGTGACTTTCCCATTTTCCCACCTATCTAAGCTCTATTCCTCCTTCACCTCTGAGAAGACAAACCTTCACTGAAGATCCTTCATGATGCCTACAGTTGAAAATTTATTGTCCTCTTTTTTTTATTGGTATCAGTAACTTTAATTCTTGTGTACAGGCCTCATTAAAGCTTTTGTTGGGTAAAGTTTCAAGGACGTTCTAATTTTAAATTGTCATCTTCACTCTTCTCTGGAAGTGATGCAACATGATTTCCTCCAATGAGCATTATTTTGAAAGTTATTCGTACCTTTTTTTTGAGAAAAAAAAACACTACATTCATTCACTAATGCTCTCATTTAAGAAATAATCATTAAGCATCTTGATTAAAAATGTATGAAAATAAAGATAATAAATGGCTCTGACCTGAAGAAATTTGAACTTTACTAAGCAGAATTAGATAGATAGATAGATAGATAGATAGATAGATAGATAGATAATCAATATATATATATATATAATTTTGAAGATTATATTGCAATTATAAATTACAAAATGAAATGAGATAGCATAAGAAAAGAACTCTTCCAAAAGCTGGCATTTTATCTGATACTAAAAAGTAGCTTGAAATTGATTATGTTGGAGATGAGGTGAAACTGAATATTTCTAATGTGGAAGATAGGAAAAAACATGGAGTCATGAAATGGTGTATGATTTGACTAATAAGTCAAAGAATGTGATGATGATAATATGGATTGAGTGTATTAGGGGAGCTAATATGATTGTGATTTAGGTGCCAGTTAAATTCTTAAGGTTTTAATGGCCAAATAGGAATTTGTATTTCATCTTGTAGTCTCTAGGAACATGGTGAACTTTCTTGATTAGATGATTGATATGTCTATGCCTTTGCTTTATAAATGCCTTTGTTGGGGGCAGCAAGGTGGTGTCTGTAGTAAGGAGTATCTTAGTTCAAATCTGACCTCAGACACTTAATAATTTCCTAGCTCTGTGGCCTTGGGCAAGCCACTTAACCCCCATTGCCTTGAAAAAATAAAACAAAAAAACAACAAAAAAAACTTTAAAAAGAGAAATTACTTTGTGATAATCATCTCTAGGTTGGGTAAGAGAGATTTAGAGGATAAAGACTGGAAGGAAAATTAGTAGGATTTTGAAATAGTTCTAGATGAGTAAAGAAGACTGACCATATTAGGATTTAGGTAGCATGAAGACAATGTAGAAGTTGAAGCAACTACTACTTAGTGCACAGGCAGGCTCAGAACCAGGTAGACCATTGTTCAACTGCTTCTTATGAAACACATTAAATGTATAACTGAATATCAGTGATACATATTTTAAATATTATGGAAAATTTCAGAGAATACATCAAATCAGAGTGAAAAAAAGCGTTATTTTTTTTTTGATCAATAAAGCACGTAGAAGTTATATCCCTACACTAGAACTTATTGGTCATGGTAACATTAGATATAGAACACAAAGGAGAATAAAATAGTCAATATTCACTCATACCATTAAGAAAAGTATGCTTTTGAGTCAAAAGATAAATATATGATCAAATATTGAATTCAAAATTATCTTACTTGCTTTACCAGAGTTCAACTTATGCTTCTTTCTTGGAGAACATCAGTCTTTCAATTTTTCATGAAATGATTGTAAAGTGTTCTTTAAAAACTTCTCTTTCATCTCCTATGATCATAACAGAGCATTATGATGAAACTTCTTTAGA
Organism: Macrotis lagotis; assembly: GCF_037893015.1. NCBI lineage: Eukaryota > Metazoa > Chordata > Mammalia > Peramelemorphia > Peramelidae > Macrotis > Macrotis lagotis. Next base: position 140,930,816 of record NC_133660.1, on the reverse strand, counting down.
TGGCATAAAGTCCATAAATAAGAGATTTATGTTCAGGCTCAATTTCATCACCTATGAAATGGGATGATGATGGGAGAAAATATTGAAGATCACTGGAATACCTGAAATAGAATGCTATCTTTGACATAAAAAAGGAAATCAGATATTGTGATGAGTTTAGAGTGAAAAATGACATTTTCAACTTTTGAAAAATAAATGTCAAACATTTAGTTAAACATTCATTTTGTAAAACTGATTAGTCAGTCAGCAGAGCTGTAAATTCAAATAATACTTCAGCATTCTAATTGAATGAACAATGGTCTCTGTGAATAAATTTAACTCCATCTTCTAATAGTAGTATAACATACGTGGTGGTATGTGCCCATAATCATTTTTACCAAGGAAACCTAAGTTTACACTATTACTTGAGTTCAGGAGTTCTGAGTTACACTGAATTATAATAATCAGGTTTGTCTATGAGGAAGGCACAGTTATGGTGAACCCTTGGGAATAGAAGAACACCAATCTTAGTAAAATGGATTACATCAGTTCAGGTAGGAAATGGAACAGGTCAAAGCTCCAATAATATTCAGTAATTGTTTTGGCTTCATGGGTAGCTTATGTATTCCAAACATATATGAGATAAGGAGACTTAGTCTCAATATATATTTCTATGAAGTGTACAAAGATAAATTTTAAAGAGCACTTTAGTGTTATTTCATGCAAATGAATATAAACAAAAGTGAAGAACTGATGTCAAAATTTGACAGGGTTACAAGACAGATTCTAGTAAATGGTTATAAATAAAGATATGTTTCACCTCTAATTTATTACAGGTAGCTAAATAAGTCAAAATGACTTTTTTTCCTCAATTAGATATGCTTGTGCTTAAGTTCTGTGTTATGTTTGATTGACCTTGGATCATCTAGTTTTCTATTACATTTAAACAGACAAGTTCAGTTCCATAAAGATTACTTTGAAAAGGCTGTCATTACTAAAAATGGATCATTCAATTAAACTACACTAATTCCTTCCAGTAAAATTAATCAGAGTAGGTATATTGCTTTTATGAGGAATGATTCATAGGCAAATTTGAGGGCAAAAGCTCTGCAGAGCCATTGTAATTCATGTCTGCAAGGCCTTATAGAATTTAGGGAAAGGGTATGTTTACTATTAATTATGTCTCATGTCATTTACCTCATTTAGTCTATAGCTAATGTGGAACATAATTAATTTATGTAGGCTGATAATTGTTTATGTTTAATAATTAAACACCAGAGAGATCAAAAGGACTTGTGATAGAATTCAGGGAAACTCACTAGAGTGGAGGAAAGTATAAAAGCAAATAAATTAATGACAAGTTGTACTTGGTGTATAAATGTGGAGTTTTTGTTCATGATTATTATTACTTTCTTGATTGAATAACCTTATTTAGTTAAGAACTTATATGGACATTTTTAACATTCTCAATGCACTGAGTAACATGGGATGGTAGCATAAAAGAGTTTGTGACCATATTAGAGTAGTGATGCTCTTCATCATCCTAGGACAGAAAATAATATTTGTGATCTCTCAATTAACAGAGAAAAGATCAAGTATGAAATCAGCATACCTCTCCTTAGATCACATCACCTTGGAAGAAATAAAAATTCATAGGTTCCTAGAAGTAGCTCTAAAAACAGATATATAAAGCCCCTGAAGTTTGGGGGACTCTCCACTTTGGTAGCAGTGCCCTACTTTAACTAAGAGTTAAAAATCAAATTACAGGGAGTAGAACAAAGATGGCAGCAGAATCACAGCCTCTCTTAGGTGCTCTCATTAAAATTTTTAAAAACCTTAAATTATAACTAAATTTTCAAGAGAACCCACAGAAAGATCCAGTGAGGCAATTCTCCAGCCCATGGTAACCTGAAAAATAGTTGGAAGACTGTTCCATGGAGTTAGAGGGATGGCATCCTGCAGGAGCAAAGCAGATTCTGTCTTCCAGGAACAGCACTAGGGTGCCTGGGTCCCTGACAGTGCTGATCTGCCACCCCAGGAAGCATCAAGCACAACTTCGAAGGACAGCAGGGAGACCTCTGCCAGAGCAAGCATGAAGCTCAACCAACATGTCCTTCCCTCAGTGCAGCCCAGATCCCAGGAAATGGAAGCAGGCCTGTGGAAGCATTCATAATGGAGCTACCCAGCATGAGCCTCCAGGCAGCTGCTGCCTCAGAGCTAAGCCTACAGAAGGCAAGGGAGTGGAGGTAGACTGCCAAGATCTGTCCTCTGACTCTGGAACAGGACTTTAGGGTTTTGACCATATTCAGACCCTGGTCTGTCTGGGGCCCCAGAGGTGTGAGCCTGTGACCAGTAAAGACCAAGAGAGCAGTCAGAGCCTCACATGCTGAGGTCCTTGTGGGGGGGGTCCCAAAAATACTAAAAAACAGCACAGGAAGCACCCCCAAACCAGGTACATGATGGGGAAAAGAGTAAACATGAAAAAAGGAACCTGACTATAGACAATTACTTTGGTCCCACAATCTAAAGATATGCAGGTCCAAGCTTCTACATCTAAAGACTCCAAGAAATATAGAAATTGGGTTCAGAATATGACAGATCTCAAAAAAAATTGAAAATCGAGTAAGGGAGGTAGAATAAAAAATGGGAAAAATGAGATAGATGCAGGAAAAACATGAAAATGAAGTCAGTAGCTTAATCAAAGAGATCCCAAAAATGTTGAAGAAAATAACATCTCAAAAACCAGTTAATCTGAAATGGATAAAACAGTTCAAAAAGTTATTGTGAGAGAAGAATGCTTTAAAAAGCAAAATTGGCCAGAAGGAAAAAGAGATAAGAATGTTCTTTGAGGAACACAAATACTTCAGATGTAGAATGGCACTAGGAAGCTGATGATTTTTTGAGAAATCAAGACACAATTATTCAACACCAAAAGAATGAAAAAACTAGATGAAAACATGAAATATCTCATGGAAAAAAAAAAACAATTGATCTGGGGAAAAAAGATCCTAGAAAGATAATTTAAAAATTATTGGGCTACCTGAAAGTCATAATCAGGAAAAGAATCTTGACCTCATTTTCAAGTAAATGTCCTTCAAATGGGGAATGGCTTAGCAAACTGTGGTATATATACATCATGGAACACTATGGTTCTATTAGAAACCAGGAGGGATGGGAATTCATGGAAGCCTGAAGAGATTTGCATGAACTGATGCTGAATAAGATGAGCAGAACCAGAAAAACCACTGTTCTCCATAGCAACATGGAGGTGATGTTCAACCTTGATGGACTTGTTCGTTCCATCCGTGCAAAAATCAGGGGCAATTTTGGGCTCTCTGCAATGAAGAATACCAATCTGTATCAAGATAACGAGGCCATGGAGTTTGAACTAAAGTTCAAGGACTATTCCCTTTAATTTAGAAAAAACATATATCTTATTGTCTGATCTTGTTATCATACTTTTTGTTTCTTCCTTAAGGATGTGATTTCTCTCTCATCACACTCAATTTGGATAAATGTACAACATGGAAACAAAGTAAGTATTTAGCAGATTGCTTTCTGTGGTGGGGAGGGAAGTAATATTGGGGAAAATATTTTAAAACTCAAATAATATCTTTAATAAAAAAAGAATTTCTACAAGAAAATTTCCCAGATATGCTAGAACAGAGGGTAAAATAGAAATTGAGAGAATCCACCAATCTCTCCGAGAAAGTGATTTTAAAAAAACCAGGAATATTATAGCCAGTTCCAGAATTTCAAAGTTAAAAAGAAAATATTGCAAGTAGCCAGAAGGAAACAATTCAAATATCATGGATCTAAAGACAGGATAACCTAGAACTTAGCAGCATCAACATTAAGGACTTGTAAGGCTTGGAATATAATATTTCTAAAGTCAAAAGAGCCTGGAATACAACTGAGAATGAACTACCTAGCAAAACTGAACATCTTCATCCAACAGAAAAAGATGGACTTTCAGTGAAACAGGGGGATTTCAAATGTTGATAGACCAGAGCTGAACAGCAAGCTTGATCTTGAAGTACAGGACTAAGGTGAAGCCTAGAGAGTAGAGGAGAAGGGTAAAATACGAGGGACTTAATAATGATGAACTGCATGTATTCCTGTATGGAAAGATAATACTGAAAATACTCATATGAACCTTCTCATTTAATAGAGCAGGTAGAAGGAGTTTTTAAGAAGAGGCACAGGAGATAGCTGAATTTGAAGATGTAATACATTGTAAAAATGGAGTCAATGGGTGAAAGGGAAATGTACTGGGAGTAAGAGGAAGGAGAGGTTGAATAGGCTAAGATACTGCATGATAAAGATATTTCATGTAGCTTTTGCAATGATATGGAATGGGAGAATTTGAGGGGGGATGAGGGCATCTTCATTCTCATCAGAAATGACTCAGAGAGGAAACAGCATACACATGCAATAGGCTATAGACACCTAAAAGAAAAGGGAGAGAAGTGGGATGGGGGAGGGGAGGGGGTATGGAGGTGATAGAGGGGAAGGTAGATCATAGGATAGAATAGTCAGATATGACACATTTCCTTTTTTTAGTTTTTGCAAGGTGGAGGGATTGGGTGATCTGTCCAGGACAACAGGGATGGCTGGTTGCTGGGTCTCTGGGATGGGATGTAGAATTGGGACCTCCTGGCCCCAGAACTGGTGCTTTGTACACTGATCCACTCAGCTGCCACATAGAAGGTTTTTAAGGAGCAACAGTTTGAAAGGAGAGAGAAAATATAATAGATGGTAGTGGGGAGGAATTGCTGGAGGGAAATAGAATCAGCAACAACAACTGTAGGAAAATATGGAAGTAACTTCTACGATGGACTTATGATAAAGAATGTGATCCATCTGAGAGAGAACTGATGTAAGAGAACACAAACTGAAACACTTTTTTTTCTCTTTCTTCCACTTTATTTCTCATGAAGTTTTATTTTTTGGGGGGGAGCCGTATTATGTTTAATCTCAAACAAGAATATTTTAGTAATGTGGAAATATTAAAGAAAATTTTAAAAGTTACATAATAGACTAGAAAAAATGATGCAACAGAAAAAAAATCTGACTAAAGAAAGTTTATTTTGTCACAAGGAAGATCAAAGCATAAGTAGAAGCAGACAGAAAAAAAACAAGCAGAATTGATGAAATGGAGGAAAAAGGTACAGAAATTCATCAAACCAAAATGCCAAACTGCCAAAATGGAATACAAAGTACCTAAGCTAAATGATGAAAGTAATTAGTAAAATAATTTCTAAAATATAGAATTGAGCTAGTGGCAGTTAAGGCAAAAGAATGAAAAAGAAAATAAGAAGAATGAAAGAAGAAAAAATAAGACATATTAGAAAACATTACGAAGCTATATATTGGAGAGATAATTTATAAAAAAAATTTGGATGAACTGAAAACCATGATCAAAAAAAGAGCTAGAAATCATCTTACAAGTAATTATCAAGTGTAACTACACTGATATACCAGAACCAACATCTAAAATAGAAATTGAAAGAGCTAGACAATCATGTTGAAAAGAGATCACATTGAATATGTTTTATTCCCAAGAATAGTTTATCCAAATTTTGAGTTCTCAGTTCAAGGGAAAATGTTGCAAACAGTCAGAAACTAACAGTTCAAGCATCATGGAGGTGCAAATGAGATATAATAAGAATTATCAGCTTCTACATAAATGTAGCAGAGGGCTTCTAATATGATATTCCAGTAAATAGAAGAACTTGAATAACAGCAAAGAATAATCATAATTTTTCAGGGGAAATAAGAGACTTTCAAACTTTCTTCTTGAAAAAGGCAGACCCCTTGACTTCCAAATACAAGACTCAAGAAAAGCATAATAAGGTAAAAATAAAAAAGAAGTTCTTAAGGGATTTTAAAGAAATTAAATGTAATATTCCTACATGAGAATGTAATACTGGTAAATCACAAGAATTTTCTTAGAGTATATATTTATAGCAGGAACAGGTGTGAATTGAATATAAATGAATGATATCTCAAAAAATTAAACATGAATAAAATATGCTAGGTGAAAGGAAAAGAGAAAAGTTAAAGTTGGCTAAATTTTCTCACATAAAATAAACAAGAAAAACTTTCCACAGGGAAATTGTGTGAGTGAATCAAATTCTCACTGGAATTTGTTAAAAGAGAGAATAATACACTTACAATTGTTTATAGAAATCTATCTTATGACAATAAATGGGGCCTGGGATATAGGGTGAAGGGAAATATAATTAAGAATTGTTATTGTGAAAAAGTGAACCATATTCTCTGATATATGTTTCATTTATGAAGCATAGTGGGCTTAGTCAAATTCATGAAAATGAGAGCCATTCCCCTAATGAAAAATTATCAAAATATATGAAATGTATGTAGATGAGATTATGAAAGCTATCTACAGGCATATGAAAAATGTTCATATTGTAGACAGAAGGGACTATACATATTCTTTGATCTATTAATACCACTACCTGTCCTGTATTCCAAAAATACAGACAAAGCAAAAAAGAATGAATCATATTTACAAAACTATTTCCAGCAGCTCTTTTGGCAGTTATAAAGAACTGGAAATTAAGAAAATGTCCATCATTTGGGGAATGACTGAACTATTTGCGGAATATGATTCTGAAATATTACTATGGTACTAAAGAAATAATGATCAGGATGTTTCCAAAAATTGCTAGAAATACTTAAATTTTCTGGTGGGGAATATCATATCCAGTATAAATGTTTCCAACTCTTGCAAATGAGGGCCCGAACTGCTTTACAATATGTAATCCTGGACATGTCTAAAGTCTTAGATCATCTTTCTGAAGAGAATATTACCTATATTCAGAATCTTATTCAGAATTTTATCTTTATTATTGTATTACCCTCTGAATCTAGTGCTTTACCATTATGATTATAATTTTACATTCTTGCTGAACAAATTGTACTGTCAAAAGACATAGAATTATATATTTAGAATAAAAAATATTAGAAGTCCATTAGTCTAGAACAATTTTACAGATGAGGAAACTATGATTAAAAATGGGTAGTGACTTGAATTTACTGACTTAAATTCTAATTTTTGAGACAAATTTCACCAATAAAAGTGAAGTCACATCACACTTCTGTACAAATGTGTCTCTGTGGTCCTTCACTTAATATAGCATAAAACAGAATTGAAAGCAAAAATGAATAAGCACAGCTTTATTTGATTTTATTCTGAACAGATACTATACAATAGAGTCCAAATGAATTTTTTAGCAATTTTTCATATTTGGAGATATATTGATGTTATCCTGAATAGGCTTTCTTCATAAAATATCCCTCACCATATTTTTTCTTCATATATGCCGATTTTATTTTTGCATTCTTGGAAGGGAGCTTGTGTAACCATTTCATGAATTTGATTGAATGTTTTCATGAAAATAAACTAAATATCATATCTAGATACTAAGTAGATATCCTTCAGGCTAAATATTTTTGGAAGTGGCTATTTTTGTCGAATTTACCTCAACTATATCTTACCTAACTGAAATTTTAGATGGACATTATTTCAATCAAATGGTGATGTGGAACATATCTAGCATTAAAAACCCATGACCTGTCAAAGCATTTGGAGTCATCTCTAGCCATCTTAAGCAATATTTTCATTGACCCCACATGCCTCTGAAGGTAAAGAAATACTGGTCACTATGCACAGCACTCCTTCAGTGAAATCCAATTTGCATGCATGTCCTGCCATCACCTTTAAAAAAAAAAACAATTTAACATTTTATTTGTTTTCCAATTATATATAATAGTAATATGTGCCCATCATTTTTTGCAAGATTGAATTCTACAATTTCCCCCCCTCCTCCATTCCCACAGAAGGCAGTCTGATAGTCTCCACATTATTTCCATGCCATACATTGATGTAAACTGAATGTTAAAGTCATCACAAGAATCGAGAGAGCGAAAAAAAAACTATACTTCAGTCTGTGTTCAAATTTCAATGGTTCTGTCTCTGGGGTGAGTTGTGTTCTTTATCATAAGTCTACCAGAGAAGTTGCTTCAATATTTTTCCCTCATTTACTACTACTGGCTGTACCTCCACTCTATTTCTCTCCACTCTCATTTCTTCAGTTCAGTGTGTGGAATCTTCCTTCTCTTCTATAACCTATAACCTCCTTCCCTTCCCCCATTCACCCTCATCCCATTCCTTTCCTCCCATCCTTCTCCAGGCCAAGATAGATTTTGTCACCCTATTAAGTGTGTATGTTATTTTCTCCCTGAGCCATTTCTGATGAGAATGAAGGCTCACTCATTACCCTACACATTCCCCCCCTCCACTCCATTGAAAAAGCTTTTTCTTGACTCTTATGTGAAATTTCGCAGATTCTTCTTCATCTTCTTTTCCTACCTTCCAGTACTTTCCCCATCACCCAATGACTCCATCACTTTACCACATTGTACAATTATATTCTGCTCCTTCCTACGTCCTGTGTATATATGCTCCTTCTAACAGCTCTTATAAATAAGAAAGTTCATATGAGTTATCAATATCTTCTTCCCATTCAGGAATAAAAGCAGTTCAACATCATCAAGCTCCTCATAGTTAGCCCCTCTCTTCCACTCCCTTTATGGTTCACCAGCATCCTGTACTTGGAGATCAAACTTTCTGTTCAACTCTGGTCATCTCAATAGGAAAGTTTTAAAATTCCCTGTTTCAATGAAGATTCATCTTTTCCCTTGAAAGAGGATGTTCAGTTTTGCTGGGTAGTTGATTCTCAGTTGTAAACCAAGATCTTTTGTCTTCCAAAATATCATATTCCAATCCCTATGAGCCCTTAATGTAGAATGCTGCTATATCTGTCTAATCCTGACTATGGAACCTCAGTAGTTGAATTGTTTGTTTCTAACAGCTTTTAGAATTTTCTCTTTGATTTGGGAGTTTTGGAATTTGGCTATAATACTCCTGGAAATTTTTCTTATGGGATCTCTTTCAGTGGTGACCAGTGAATTCTCTTGATTTCTATTTTGCCGCTCAGCTTCTAGGATCTCAGGGCAATTTTGCTGTATTATTTCATGAAAAATGAAGTCTAGGCTCTTCTCCTGGTCATGGCTTTCAGATAGCCCACTAATTTTAAAATTATTTCTTCTGGATCTGTTTTAAGTCAAAGTCGGTTGTTTTTCCAATGAGATATTTCACATTTTCTTCTAATTTTTGGCTTTTTTGGCAGAGTTTTATTTCTTCATTTCTTTCAAAGTCATCAACTTTCTTTAGTTCCATTTCCCATTTGAAGGAGTTATTTTCTTCAGAGAACTTTTTTTATCTCCTTTTCCAGCTGGCCTGTTCTTCTTTTTAAGGCATTCTTCCCCTCATTTGACTTTTGTTTTACTTTTTCCATTAGGCCTAATCTGGCTTTCAACATGTTATTTCAGTATTTTTTTTATATCTTTCACCAAGATTTTGATTTGGTATTCATGATTTTTCTACATTGCTCACATTCCTCCTGCCAATATTTCCTCAACCTCTCCTAATTGCTTTTCAAACTCTTTTTTTGAGCTCATCCATAGTCTAGGCCCATTTTCTATTTCTCTTGGAGGTTTTGGATAAGGAATCTTTGATTTCTTTATCATCTGAGTATCCGATTTGATCTTCCATGGTGACTGAAGTAATTCTCTATGATGATATTCTTCTTTTTCTGTTGTTTACTCATTTCCTCAGCCCAAGACTAATTTACAGCACTTGCTAGGATTTGGATTTGTTTCTTTTGGGGGGACACCCCGCTGGGACCTTTATTCCTCTTTGGTCTCATGCTCTCTAGCCTATGCTTTGACATATAGATGACCACAGCACTACTCTCTGCCCTGGGGCTATAAGGAGAGATCCAACTTGGTTATTTATTATGGTAGCTCAAAATGCAACCTGGGTCTGAGTGTAAGCAAACAGCAGAGTCCTACCCTGATGAAAGCAGAGAAATCTGCAGACATCCCTTACCACCTCAGGGGTTCAGACTGCTTTCTCCCAATGATTCTCACTGCACTTTCTGTGGCGGATGCTCCTCACGCCACACTCACCCAGGTGTGACAGAGTTTTCCACCACCCCTTTAAGCTGTTGCCCATGATCTCATGGCTGCACTGGGCTATGATGGGCTGGGCTGGGTCATGGCTTTTTATCCAACCCCCTGGCCCTGGTGAAACATATCTTTGCTGTGGAATTTCTAAATTACCTTGGATGGGAAAATGCATCATTCAGTCTTTCTGTGGATTCTGCTTCCCTAAATTTTGGCTAAAGCCATCCTTTGTTTGTTTGGGGGGGGGTGGGGTTAGGGGGTCGAAGTTCCTGGGTAATGCTGCCTTCATGCTGCCATATTGGCTTAGCCTCCCCTGATATCACCTGGATGGCATGATATTCCTTAAGGAAGAAAGGGAAAAAAACTTCCCTGCCAAGGTGTCAGATTGAAGACAGGCACTGTGTGAAGTGCTCCTCTTTCCCCTAAAAAACAACAGGAAAAATACTTCTTAACAGAATTTTGATTGACAAAACCTAGAAAGAGAAGTCAGGAGAAGAACATCTACCAAGAAGGTTTGTGTCAGGGGACTCTGGGTGAACCAGTAGTTAGGAGCAGAGGGTCAGGGCAGGGATAGCAGCTGGGGAAAGTTAGAGGGCCAGCCTCAGCCAAAGAGACTTTGGTTAGTGGCAGGTTCAAGATCCAAATTTAGCTGCAGAGTAATTGGCGGGGGGGGGGGGGGCGGGGGGGGGGCGGGGGGGGCGTGGAGCGGGGGAGAGGGTAAACTAGAGGGTGAGTTGCATCGCAGAGTTTCAGAGCATACCTGGAGAACAACCAGCTGGGCCAGGGAGCTGAACTCCATAATTTCAGCAGAGCCCATTCCCCATAACAAACAATAAACAACTCCAAATCCCTCAGGCAAACGGGTGGGCAACAGAGTTAACTTACCTGAAGGAGATTACCTCCTTCACCCAGGCTCAGCACATTATTCAAGGTCATCTCAGACCCTGCTGCTGAGGACCCCAACACTCCAGAGAAAACAACTAGGACTTCTAATGTCTGGCCCTTGAAACTACTAAGCCAAGTGAACAAAACCTCTGTGATCTTCAAAAGTAAACGTCTGAGAGCCAATCCCCCCACCCCCAACAACACAATATCCTAGAAATATGAAGAAAGGCATTTGAAAATTGGGGTGCATGGAGAAATACTTAGAAGAAATAGATTCTAACCTAGAGAGTTCTAGCACTTCTGGGGGAGAATATGAATTGGTCTCTATGCCAGAAAAATTTCCTTGAAGAAATCATAAAGGATTTAAAAATCAAATGGAAAAATTGGGAAAAGAAAGAAAAGAAAAAATTAACACCTTGCAATAAGAAAAAAAATCCTTGGAAAATAGAATTGGAAAAATACAATAGAATAATCTCAGATTTTCACTTGGGAAAATGCAAAAGTAAAATGATATCTTACAATTACATTTGGGCAAACAGAAAACTCCTTCAAAAATAGAATTGACAAACTTGAAAAGGAGTTGCAAAAAGTAAATGAAGAAAATTCTTCTTCTCTAAAAAAAGAATGGAATCAATGGAAACTAAAGACTTCATGAGCATCAACATTGTGTTAAAAAATACTACCCAAAATATCAAAAAAATGGAAGAAAATATAATCTTCCTCTCATCAGATTTGGATTAAAGTTAATTTAGACACACTCAGTTAAGAAAATTATCTTACCTTTCAAGCATTAAAAGGGGAAAAGGGGGGACCTGGAAGGGGGAAAAGGGGAAACTAATAGAAGGAAGGGGAAAAGGGGAGAATGGAGAGGGGAAAGAAAGTGGAAGGGGTTTAAACAGGAGGGAAAACACACCGAAGGTGGTGGTATTCAGAAACAAAACACTGGGGAATATGGATCAAGGGGGGTGCAAGGCAAAAAAACACAAACGGAAGGAAGATAGTATGGAGGGCAATAAAGAGTTAGTAATTAAAAATTTGAATGTGAATGGGATGAACTCAACCTTAAAATGTAAGCAAATAGCAGAGTGGATTAAAAACCACAATCTTATATCATCTTGCTTATGAAAAACTCATTTGAAGCAGAGATAAATATAGAGTAAAGGTAAAAGTTTGGAAGAAATATTTTGCTTTAGCTGAAATAAAACAAAAAGCAGGGGTAGCAATCCTTATCTCATACAAAGCAGCTGCAAAAATAGTTAATGTTAAAAGAGAAAAGTAAGGAGACTATATACTCCTAAAAAGTACCATAGAAAATAAAGTAATTTCATTATTAAATATTTATGCACCCAGTGGTATAACATCCAAATTCTTAGAGGAGAAGTTGAATGTCCTACTGGAAAACAAAGACAGCAAAACTCTACTAGTGGGAGAGCTCAATCTCCCTCTCTCAGATTTAGATAAATCTAATCATAAAATAAACGAGAAGGAACCTAAGAAGATAAATAGAAAACCTAGATATGATTGACCTATGGAGGAAATTGAGTAGGGATAGAAAAGAATATACATGTTTTTTCTACAGTACATGGCACTTACAAAAAACCAACCATATACTGGAGCATAAAACCCCAATGATCAATTGCAGAAAGGCAGAAATAGTAAATACATCTTTTTCATATCATAATACAATAAAAGTCAAATGCAATATTGTGCCAAGGATATATAGAGCCAGAGTTAATTGGAAACTAAATAACTTCTTTTAAAGAATGAGTAGATCAAGTAACGGATTATAGAAAAATTAATTATTTCCTCCTAGATTATGACAATAATGAAATAACATATCAAAACCTATGGGATACACTCATGGTGGCTGTGAGGGGATATAGTACATCTTTAAATGCTTACATGACTAAATTAGAGAAAGAAGAAATCAGTGAACTAAATATGTAAGTAAAAAAATAGAGAAATCGCAAATTAATAACCACCGATTAAATTCCAAATTAGAAATACTAAAAAATTAAAGGAGAAATAAATAAAATCAAAGGCAAGAAAACTATTTAATTGATAAATAAAATCAAGAGCTGGTTTTATGAAAAAATGAGGACAATTGATAAATCTCTCATCAATTCATTTAAAAAAAGAAAAAAGAAAACCCAGTTCCTAGTATCATCAGTGAAGAAGATGAACTTACTACCAATGAGGAGGAAATTAAAATAGGAATTCTGGAATAAATTTGCCCAACTCCATGCCAATACATTTCACAATCTAAGTGAAATGGATGAATATTTACCAAAATATAAATTGTCCAGATTAAATGAAGAAGAAATTAAAAACCTAAATATCCCTACATGTAAAAAAAGTAATTTAACAAGCCATTATTGAACTCCTTAAGAGAAAACCTACAAGGCCAGATGGATTTACAAGTTAAGAAACAATTGATTACAATTCTAACATAAACTCATTGGAAAAATAGTTGAAGGTGGAAATCTACCAAAATCTTTCTATGACACTAATATTGTGCTGATATCTAAACCAGGAAGAGTTACACAGGGAAATAAAATTATAGAACTTTCTCTCTAATGCATATAGATGCAAAAATCTTAAATACATTTTTAGCAAAATGATTACAACAAGTTATCACTAGCACAATACATTTTGACCGAATAGGATTTATCCCAGGAATGCAGGGTTGGTTCACTATTATAGAAACCGCTGGTATCATTACTTATATCAATCAAAAACTTTTCAAAATCATATGATCATATAAATAGATGCTGGAAAAGCTTTTGAGAAAATACAACACCCATTGCTACTAAAAACACTAGTTAGTATAAGAATAAATGTATTGTTCCTCAGAATAAGAAGCAGCATTTATCTGAACAGATCAACAAGCATTATATGCAATGGGGATTGGCTAGAGGCATTCCCAATAAAATCAGTGGTGAAACAAGGATGCTCATTGTCACCAGTACTATTCAATATTTTGTTGCAAATGGTAGCTTCAGCAATGAGAGAAGAAAAAGAAATTATAGGAATTAGAACTGGAAGGAAGAGATAAAAATCTCACTATTAGCAGATAACATGGTGGTATACCGAGGGAATCCCCAGAAATTATCTAAAAATCTACTAGAAATAATTAGCAAATTTAGTAAAGTGGAAGGATATAAAATAAACCCTCATAAATCCTCCACATTTCTACATATGACTAGCAAAATACAGCAGAAAAAGCTAGAAAGAGAAATCCCATTCAAAGTAACCTCAGATAATATAAAATACAGGGAGTCTACCTGCCAAGGCAGAATCAATAACTTTTTTAAAACAATTACAAAACACTTCTCAGACAAATAAAATAAAATTAAAACAGCTGGGCAAACATCAACTGTTCATGGACAGGTCAGGCTAATAAAATAAAAATGACAGTTGTACCAAAGCCAAATTCCTTGTTTAATGCTCTATCGATCAAAATTCCAAAAAAAATTACTTTAATGAGTTAAAAGAAGTTGTAACTACATTCATATGGAGAAATAAAAAGTCAAGAATTTTCAAAGATTCAATGAAAAAAGTGCAAAAGAAGGTGGCTTAGCTTTACCAGTGCTAAAATTATATTATGAAACATCAGTCATCAAAACTGTCTGATATTGACTAAGAAATAGATTGATGGTTCATAGTAGGTACAATAGCATGAAATGATTATAGTAATCTGTTGCTTGATAAACCAAAAATGTCCAGCTATTTGGATAAAAACTCTCTCCTTGATAAGAACTTTTGGGAAAATTGGAAGTTAGTATGGAAGAAACCAATACCTCACACACAATACCAAGATAATATCAAAATGGATACAGGATTTGGACATTTGAAACAATATTATAAGCACACTAGATGATAAAGCAATAGTATACCTGTGAGATCTATGGAAAGAGAAATAATTTATGACCAAAGAACAGATGGAGAATATAATTAAAAACAAATGAGATAATTTTGATTAAATTAAATTACGAAGTTTTTGCACAGACAAAACCACTGTAAGCAAGAACAAAAGAAATGTGGTAAATTGGGAAACAATTTTTACAATTAATATTTTTACAAAGGACTCATTTCTAAAATATATAGATAACTGAGTCAAATTTAAAAAAAAATTGATTCCCCAATTGACAAATGGTCAAGGGATATACTAATGCAATTTACAGTTGAGGAAATGAAAGTGATCTGTTGTCATTTGAAAAATTGCTCTAAATCACTATTTATTAGGGAAATGCAAATTAAAGCCTTTCTGGGATGCTACCTCACACTTCTCAGAGTAGCCAATATGACCAGAAAGTACAATGATCAATGATCGAATGGATGTGGGAAATCTGGGGCATTAATACATTTTACAGCCCTTACAAGCTTGTAAGGATTTGTGTGAACTGATGCTGAGTAAGATGAGCAGAAGCAGAAAACCTTAACAGCAACATAGGGGTGATTATCAACCTTAATGCACTTGCTCATTCCATCAGTGTAACAAGTAGGAACAATTTTGAGCTGTCTGTAATTGAGAATATCATCTGTATCTAGAGAAAGAATTGTGGACATTGAACAAAGACCATAGACTGTTACCTTCAATTTAGAAAAAAAAATGTTATCTTATTATGTAACTTTGCTATCTCTTATATTCTATTTTTTCTTCCTTGATATACGATTTCCCTCTCATCACATTCAACTAAGATCAATGTATACCATAGAAACAAAGTAAAGACTAACAGAATGCCCTCTATGGGCATGGGGGGGGGGAGCAAGACTGGCAGGAAAAATGTAAAATTTGTAAAAAATTGTAAAATAAAATCTTTCTTAAAAAAAGAAAGTGAAAGACTTTTTTTAGCATCCATTGAGATAATCATATGATTTTTGTTTGTGTTCTTATCTATATGTCCAGTTATGCTGTTTTCCTAATACTGAACCATTACTGCCCAACAGAGTATAAATTCTACCAGATCATATTATTCCATTGATAACTAGTAATTTGCAAATTTTTATTTTATATTTTTGCATCAATGTTCTTTGGAGAGATTGGTGTATAATTTTCTTTATTTTGACTCTACCTGGTCTAGATAACTGTACCATATGTGTATCATAAAAGGAATTTTGGATAAATATTTCTTCTCCTACTTTTTGAATAGTTTTTAAATATTTTTAAATATTTTATATAGAATTGGAATTAAATATTCTCATATTGTTTGGAAGAATTCTATTGTAAATCAGTTGGATATGAACATATTTTCTTAGGAAGTTCATTGATTTTTTTTTCTATTCCTTTTTCTAAAAAGGATTTATTTAAATATTTTTATTTCCTCTTTTCCTAATCTGGGTAGTTTGTATTTCTCTAAATACTCACCCACTTCCTTCAAGTTGTCAAATTTGTTGGCATAGAGTTAGGCGAAATAGCTCCTAATTATCTCCTTAATTTCCTCCTCATTGCTGGTGAGCTCACTCCTTTTATTTTAGATTCTGGTAATTTGGTATACTTTCATTTTTTTATTTTTTTATTTTTTATTTTTTTCAAGGCAAATGGTGTTAAATGGATTACTCAAGACCACACAGCTAGGTAATTATTAAGTGTCTGAGGCTGGATTTTTACTCAGAAACTATTGACTCCAGGGCCAGTGCTCTAATCCACTGCACCACCTAGCCACCCCTCTTTCATTTTTTAAAATAAGATTAATAACATTTTATCAATTTTAATATTTTTAAAAAAAATCAACTCTTGGTTTTTATTTATTAGATCAATGTTTTTTGTTTTCAATTTCAGTAATCTATAGCTTGATTTTCAATAATTTCTAATTCATTATTTCATTGGAGATCTTTGATTTTCTATTTTTTGCTAGTCTTTTTAGCTGCATGGCCAATTAATTGATCTCTTCTTTCTCTATTGTATTCATATAAAATTTGGAGAGATGAAATTTCCCCTAAAAACTGTTTTGGTTCTATTCCATAAATTTGGTAGAATGTGTCATTGTTATCACTTTCTTGTATGAAATGGTTGATTACTTCTATAAATTGTTCTTTAATCAACTCATTCTTAAAAATTAAGTTCTTTAGTTTCCAATTAATTTTTGACTTGCTATTCCATGGACCTTCAAATATATGTAATTTTATTGCAACTTGATCTGAAAAGCATTCATTTTTTATTTCTGTTTTTCTCCATTTTATTGTAATGTTTTTATTTTCTGACACATGGTCAATTTCTGTATAGGTGCCATGTTTTGCAAAAAAAGGGTTATATTCTTTTCTTCCCATTAAGTTTTCTCCAAAGTTCTATGATATGTATGCTTTTTAAGATTGTTTTCACCTTTCTAACTTTTCATCTTGTTAACTTTTTGTTAGGTTTATGAAATTCTGAGAATGGGAGGTTGTCATTCCCTATTTTTAAGATTTTTCTGTCTATGATTCCTTTTAGTTTATTTAACTTCTCTAATAATTTGGATGCTATATATTTTGGTACATATATATTAAATAATGGTGTAACATCATTGTCTATGGTGCCTTTTGAGAAGGTATAGTTTCCTTCCTTATTCCTTTTAATGAGATTTGTTTTTGGTTTTGCTTTGTCTGAGATTAGTATCACTACATCTAAATCATAAATTTCTAAATCATAATATATTTTTCTCCTCTCTTTCAATTTTACCTGAGTATAATTCTCTACTTGAAAAGTATTTCTGAAAACACACATAGGATTTGGGATTTTAATTCCTTCTATTATCAGTTTTCATTTTATGGGATAGTTCATCTCATTAACACTTACAAGTAAGATTACTAATTTTACATTTCCCACCAAAATGCCTTTCTCTGTTTATGCTTTTATCTTTCCTTTTCTCTTATTCCTCCTCACCTTTTTCCCTTTAATATTTCTTTTAAATTTTAACTTTATTTTTGTTTTCACTTTTACCTTCACCTTTCTTTTTATCAGTCCCTTTTTTCCTTTTCTTCTTCCCCCTTCAACTCCTTTCCTGTAGAATAGAATAGATTCTTTAAGCACAATCTGAAATTTCTGTTATTCCCTCTCTGGGCAAAATCTTTTGAATAAGATTTACTCAACATACACACTCCCCATTCTTTCCCGCTACTATAATAGCTATTTACACTTTACTTGATGTTATTTATTCACTAATGTCTAGCATTCTCTTATTATAGGTGTTCTTTATATAACTTTGTTGTTTCAGTCTTTCTTATATTTACAAACCATTTTCATAATATTCTTCCCTTATCAGTCCTGCAGAAATACTATTCTCAAAGTTTTATTGCTTGATTTTTTAAAAATTTTTTAAAATTTAAAGCAATGGGTTTAAGTGACTTGCACAAGGTCACATAGCTAGGCAATTATTAAGTTTCTAAGTATGCATTTGAACTTTCCTGACCCCAGCGCCAGTGCTCTATCTACTGTGTTTGATTGTTTAATAAGCAGTATTGTCTCATAGTAACTACATACTCTCCCCTCTTCTTTCTCATTAGAAATACACTTGTCAAAAGTTATAAATCTTATCAAGCTATAATCACATTATACCTTAGCCCCTTTTCACTTATCCTCAATGACAGACAATCTCCATGAGTGAAAGCAACATGCAAAGTCAAATCATTTCATTGACCGTTATACCCCCCTTTCTTCTCCTCAACTAGCCCCCAAACACACTAAATCCAACTGTAGCCAAAGTGTCAAGCAAAACAAAATCTCATCATGATATTTTCAAATCCATTCCCTCTGAATATATTTTCCCCCTCCTCTATAGCACTACAAACATAGTCCTACAATTCTCCCCAACCAAAGGGTCCCATACACTAACTCTCTTTGCCCCTAGTAGCCCAATCAATGTACAAAATTTCTTATAAACTAAATGGCTTAAATTCAGAACCATTCTTATTCTACTCATGCTCAATCCTTCTAAATACACTGCCACTCTCAGTCGCTATATGACTACAACCCTCTTTAACTAAAGTTTCTAAGTAAGGTCACTTCTGATTTAATTATGTATAGAGGCTCTAAGTACTCTAGTACTTGAATATCCTAAACTTCTCTCTTCTGAACATTAGAATTGATTGTAAGGCATGGCTTAAATTGGCAAAGTACTACCCAGTATAGGATACCCTCATCAGAGAAAGTTCTGAGCTCTATGAGTGAGGCAAAATTAAAGTATCTCAAAGGAAACATAAAATTCATAAGTGGAGGAAATATCACAGGTGTTCACTTGGTCTATTTGTTCCAGGTCTGATAAGGCACATTTGGAAACACTGTGAAACACTGTGATTTGTCTCAAACATACTGTCATTTCAGATTTCTTCAATAATGAAGCAAAAGAACCACCAATAACCATATGCTCTAAGTACAGTATCTTCAATTATATTCAACCCTTTATCTATCCTGAGAGAAATGCATTTCTCAAGAGTTACAAGTGTTATCTTTTCAGGTAGAGATATGTGCAATTTAATATTCTTGAATAACATTTGATTTTTTTCCCTTTTCATTCCCCTTCTCATGCTTTTCTTGCTTACGGTATTTGAAGATTTAATTTCCTGCTCCTTTTTGGTGTTTTTATAAGAAAATTTGAAGGGCTTTTATCTGATTGAAAATATATGTTATTTAAATTTAGCTAGGTAGGAAATTCTTGGTTTTAATTTAATGTCTTTTGCCCTCTGAAATATCCCAGTCCTTTAATGTAGAAGGTGATAAATTCTGTGTAATCCTGATTGTGCTTCACTTGTATTTAAATTGTTTATTTTTGCTTTGCTGAAGTATTTTCTCCTATAATTGATAATTCTGAAATTTGGCTATGATAGTCTTTGGAGTTGCCCATTCTGTTATATTTTCTGAAGGTGTCCTGTTTTTCACTTCAAAGACTTTTATCTTTTTTATATAGTATATTAACAATTTCCAATGATAACTTAATGAAAATATTTTTCAGGTTACTTTTTAGGTTTTTGTTTTTTTTTTGCACGGCAAACGGGGTTAAGTGGCTTGCCCAAGGCCATACATCTAGGTAATTATTAAGTGTCTGAGACAGCATTTGAACCCAGGTACTCCTGACTCCAGGGCCAGTGCTTTATCCACTACGCCACCTAGCTGCCCCTAGGTTTTTTTTTTAAATGTATTTCTTTGCAATTGATATAATTGTCTACTCATGGAACCATAGAAAATCATGCAAAAAAAACCCCACTTGAAACAATTAACAATTTTAGCAAAGTAAAAGGATATAAAATTAATATGTAAATAATCAGCATCTTTATATATGAACAACAAAGCATAAGGGCAAGTGATAGAAAGAGAAATTCAATTTAAGGTAACTGCAGACATGATTAAAATATTTTGGCAGCTAACTCCCAAGACAAACTCAGACACTGTATGAACATAATTACAAAACACTTTTGACACAAATAAAATCAGATCAAACAATAAGAAAAATGTGAATTATTCAAGGTTAGGCTGAACTCATATAATAAAAATGGCAATTCTACCCAAATAAAATTCCATATTCAGTGTCATACCAGCCAAACTATCAAAAACATATTTTACAGAGTTGGATAAAGGTTCCAATAATATTCAACTGGAGCAACAAAATGTCAAGTATATCAAGGGAACTGATTTTAAAAGTGTTATATAAGGTTTCCTCACTGTACCAGATCTAAAACTATACTATAAAGAAGCAGTCATCAAACCTGCCTTTTAGTGGTTCAGAAACAGAATAAGTGATCAGTTGATTAGGATCAGTTCAAAAGAAACAATAATAAATGACTATGGTATTCTATTGTTTGACACACCAAAGATAGTTTTTGGGATAAGAATTCAGTATTCAATAAAAATTCTTGGTAAAACTGGAAAATAGTATGGCAAAACCTAAGCATAGATCCACATCTCACGCCCTATAACAAAATAAAGTCAAAATGAGTACTTGATTTAGACATTTCTATCAATTAAAAGATCAAGAAATACTCAAGGGGGCAGCTAGATGGCACAGTGGATAGAGCACTGACCTTGGAGTTAGAAGTACTTGAGTTCAAATTCAGCCTCATTCACCTAATCATTACATAGCCATAGTGTCTTGGGTGAGCCACTTAACCCCATTGTCTTGCAAAAAACCTAAATCATCAGTGGAAATGGGATAAATTTATGACCAAATAAATAATTGAATACATTATAAATTTCAAAATGGTTGATTATGATTATATTAAATTAAAAAATATCTAGCACTAATAAAACTAATCCTTCCAAGATTGTAAGATAAGCAGAAATCTAGGAAACAATTTTTGCAGCAAAGGGTTATGGTTAATGTTCATTTTTAAAATACATAGAGCATTGAATCAAATTTATAAGGTTTCAAATTATTTATCAATTTGTAAATGGTCAAAGGATAAGAACAAGCAGTTTTTAAATCCAGAAATTAAATATACAATTAAATGAAAAAAATATCAAAATAATTATTGAATAGAAAAATTCAAGTTAAAACTACTATAAGGTACCTTCTCATACCTACTGGATTGGCAAAGATGACAAAAAAAGGTAAAACAATCAATGTTGGAAAAATTGTGGAGTATTGAGACTTTAAAGCATTGTTTTGGGACTTTTGAACCAACTAAGAAAGCAGCATAGAATGATATACAAATAACAATGAAGCTGTTTATACCCCTGGACCCACCAATACCAATGCAAGGTCTATTTCCAGAAGAAATCACACAAAAGGGGGGAAAAATCCACATATTACAAAATATTTGCAGCAGTTATTTTTTTTAGTAGCAAAAAAATTGGAAATTGAGGAGATGACTATCAGTTGGGTAATGACTGAGCAGTACAGTTATGTACAGTACAATTGATGGTACATGAATGTTATGGAATATTATTGTTCTACAAGAAACTATGAATGGTCAGACTCTAGAGAAGCATGGAAAGAATTACATGAAATTATAGTGAAGGGAACAGAACCTAGAGAGCATTGTGAATTGATCAACCTTAATGGATGCAGCTACTTTCAGCAGTACAGAAAGATAGGACAACCCTGGGAAATGGACAAAGCCATCTACATATAAATGACAAAAACTAAAACAAACAAAAAAACTAAACCATTAAAAGCTACTATTCAGGTAAGGAAGATAAAATTGTCATCTCAGAAGAAGAAAGTAGTGACAAATTGCCTAAATGTGAAATGGCAAAGGAGTTTATGAACTTCCCTCCAATCAAAAATCCCATTGAAGAATGCCAAAAGGATTTTAATAAGTGAAGAGAGTAAAAAAAACCTTAAAAAATAATCAAACAATGAAGGAGAATTATGAAAAATTAACTGAAGAAATCAGATCCTTAAAAAGTACAAATGACCCAATGCACAAAAACTTGTAGCTCATCAAAAAAAAGTGTAATTAATAAAACTGGAAAATAAATGCAACTCATTTTAAATTGAAGTTAAAGTACTGGAAAAGGAAACAAAATATTAAGAAGAAAATAAAACCCTAAAAATCATCATTGACCCTATGAAAGCTATTGACTGTTTGAAAAACCAAGATTCCATCAAACAAAACCAAAAGACTGAAAAAATAGAAAAAAGTAAAGTATTTTTTGAAATAAACAACTTGGGCAATAGATCCAGGAGAGAGAGAGTGTACAAATTCTTGGTCTACCAGTCAGCCTGGTTAAAAAAAACCCTATAAAATATATTTTAGAAAATTATCATGGAAAACTGTCCTAATAAATTTGAACAAGATGACAAAATTGTCCTTTAAAGAATCCACAGAACACCTTCAGAAAAAAACCCCAAACAACAACTATAATGAATATTGTGACCAAATTCCAGAATTCTCAACTGTAGAAAATACTGCAAGCAATCAAAAATAAAGCAACTTAAATATTAAGGAACCTCAATCAGAATAACACATGACTAATGAAGCTTCAACTTTAAAGTATCAGAGGGCCCACATTATGAGCAAGGCAAAGAGACTTGGTTTAAAATGAAGACTTACCTGTTTTAAAAAATTCACCATATCCTTTCAGGGGAAGAGATGGATTTTCAATGCAATAGAGAGCTTTCAAAATTTTCTGATAAAAAGAACAGAACTGAAAAGAAAAGCAATCTTCAAATAGAAGACTCAAGAGAAGAATAAAAGAAAGGAGGAAAAATGCTACTCAAGAACTTTAAACTCTATACATTCCTACAAGTGAAGTGAAGATAATATTTGTAACTCCTGAAAATCATTTTTCTCTTATAATAGTTAAAAACTACGTCCTTGGACAGAGAATTCAGGTATAGGAGGATCATGAATGTGCTGATCCTTTAACAATACCTTAGATAATGAGAGTTGCATATAGTGGAAGGGATTGTACTTAGAAGATATGGATATAAATGAGTGTTGAAATGTTGTTGGTTACAGAATATTGAGATTGTAGTTAGAGGACATAATTAACAATGATTCATGAAGCAATGTTGGTTAAATTAATCTTATTATCTAGAGGGACAAAGGGAGGGAGAGAAGCTAGTGGATTATACATAATTAAATCAGGAAGTGATTCTATTTTATGAGATACTTTAATTAATAGGGGTTGTGGTATAATAGTAACAGAGGGAGTGAGTGTACCTCCAATGGTTAGACGTAAACAGATCATGAAGTGATCTTTTACTATTCCCATACTTTAGTTAAGAATTGTTGTAGTACAATGGGGATAGAAGAAAAGAGTATACCTGATACTTCAGTTAAGGAGAGCTGTAGGACTATAGTTAGAGTACTAAAGAAACAGAGAGAGTGTACTTAGAGGAAAGTGGACACAAAAATGGATCATGAAGTGATTTTATTTTACTTGATATTTTTGCTACAATTAAAGGAAGCAGAGTTAGAGGGGGACTATATAAAATGGTTCATGAAATGATTTTGCTTTACATAATATCTTAACTCATGATAATTGTATGTCTAAATTGAAAAGAGGATGTGTTATTAAGTGATTATAATTTCATGATCTTTATGACACTTGACATGTAATTCTAATGAGATAGAAAGGGGCGTTATACTTAGTCAGTGACCATAAGGGAATGTTGCTTATTAAGAAATCAATAAAATCTTGAGAAAGATTCTTCTAACATAACAGATAAAAACAGTATATTGTGAGAAAGGGGTTGTAGGTACAAAACAGTAGATGAAAGCAAAATTAAAAGTAAAGCTAAAGTCAAAATTTAAATGAAAAACTAAAGGGAAAAGGAAACAAAACATTGAGGAGTGATAAAGGGAATGGTAGAAGAAAAGTATAAATGGAGAAAAATAATATAGACAAAAATAAAGAAGTAGAAACCTTAATTATAATTGTAAATGAGATGAAATATCCAATAAAACAGAAGCAGACGGAAGAACAGAACATGGAGCTAATAAGAAACACATTTGAAGCAGAGAGATATGGACAGGGTAAAGGTAAAAGACTGCACCAAATTATAGTAGGCTTCAGCAGAAGAAAAAAAAAGCAGGGGAAACAATCCTTAACTCCAACAAATGAAAAGCAAAATAAAAGTCATTAAAAGAGATAAGAAAAGAAACTAAATTTTCTTAAAAGGCACCATACGCAATGGAATAATATCATGAATAAACATATATGCACCAACTGGTATATCATATACATACTTAAAAGAGAAGATAAAAGAATTTCACGGAGACAAAGAAACAAAATTATATATATATTATATTATATTATATATATTATATTATATATAGCAAGGGATCTCAATATCCCTCTCTCAGAGGTAGATAAATCTTACTTTTTAGTTAGTTCCTATAGGGGGTATATATTTATTAATGTATTGATGTATTTAATTATTGGTTGGTTGGTTGGTTTGTTGGTTGTTTTTTAATTAAGTAATCAATTAATTTTCAGCCTTATGCAGAAACATATTTTTAAGTTACTTAAGTTACTTTAAGTTTCCTTCCCCTATCCCATTCCACCCCCTTCCCTCAGCACCAAACAGTCAAGTTAGAATTTTACATACAGATTTTGTTTTTCTTTTTGATTTTCCTAAATTTATTTACACATTACTGAAATATTCATTTTTAAGGGTAAAATTAATACCCCTTCCCCCCACAAAAATATAAAACCTCATGAGAAATTATGAAAAAGAAAGAGAAAAAAATGTGTTTCAGTCTGTGTTCTGATACCATCAGTTCTGTCTCAGATGGATCAAATTCTTTATCTTAAGTCCATCATAGAATTTCCACATTTTTCCACAGGTGCAATTGCTGATTGTAATTCCTTCCACCCATTCATTCCCCACTGCCATCTATTATATTTTCCCTCACCTTTCACTCTTCCCCTCTTCAAAAATGTGCTGTGGGGCAGTTGAGCACAGTGGACAGAGCACCAACTCTGGGGCCAGGAGGCCCCAAGCCTATATGCCAACCCAAAGACCCAGCAATCACCTTGCCCTGTAGTCCTGTAAAAAGCCACCCAACATCTTGCAAAAAGTAAAAAAGAAAATTAGTTATATCTGACTAACCTCTCCTATGATATTCCCTCTCCTCTATCACCCACAACCCCCCTTCACTCCCCCTTCTCTCTTTTTTCTTCGATATGTCTATACCCTATTTATATGCTGTTTCCTCTCTGAGGCATTTCTGATGATAATGAAGGTTCCCTCATTACCCCTTGTCTTCACCCTTTCCATACCATTGCAAAAGCAATGTGAAATATCTTTTATATGAAATGTCTTAGCCTATTCAGCCTCTTCTTTCCTCTTACTCCCAGTACATTTCCATTTCACCCATTGATTCCATTTTTACAATATATCTTCAAATTGAGCTCTCTCCTGTGCCTCATCTATAAATGCTCCTTCTATTTGCTCTATTAAATGAGAAGGTTTATAAGAATGTTCAGTATCATCATTCCATGCTGGAACCATTCTCATCCTCCATCACCATGCTTCACCTGAGTCCTGTACTTGAAGATCAAACTTTCTGTTCAGCTCTGGTCATTTCAACAGTAAGATTTGAAATTTCCCTGTTTCACTGAAAGGCCATCTTTTCCCTTGCAAGAGAATGTTCAGTTTTGTAGGGTAGTTGAGTCTTAGTTGCATTCCAAGCTCTTTTACCTTCAGGAATATTATAATCCAAGATCTAAAATCCATTAATGTGGATGCTGCTAAACCCTGTGTGATCCTGATTGCAGCTCCACAATATTTGAATTATATCCTTCTAGCTACTTGTAATATTTTCTCTTTGACTTGGGAGTTCTGGAACTTAGCTATAACATTCCTGGGGGTTGTTTTTTTGATGTCTTTCTGGGAGAGATCAGTTAATTCTCTCAATTTCTATCCATCTGCTTCTAGGATATCAGGGCAAATTTCTGATAGAAATTCTTTAAAATGAGGTCAAGGATCATTTCCTGATCATTACTTTATGGTATCCCAATAATTTTTAAATTGTATGTGATGGATTTGTTTTTCCAATCAATTGTTTTTACAGTGAGATTATTCTTCTAGTTTTTCGTTCTTTTGGTGTTGAATTATAGTGTCTTGATTTCTCACAAAGTCATCAGCTTCCTTTAGCTCCATTCCACATCTGAAGGATTTGTTTTCCTCAGAGAGCTTTCTTATCTCCTTTTCCATCTGGCCAATTCTGTTTTTTAAAGCATTCTTCTCCTCAATAACTCTTTAAACTGTTTTATCCATTTGACCTAAGCTGGCTTTTAACATGTTATTTTCTTCAGCATTTTTTGTATCTCTTTGACTAAGCTACTGACTTCATTTTCATGTATTTCCTGCATCTCTTTCATTTCTTTTCTCAATTTTTCTTCTACTCCCCTTACTTGATTATCAAAATGATTTTTGACCTCCCTAAAAGCCCAAGTCCAACTTCTATATTTCTTGGTGTCTTTAGATGCAAAAGTTTGGACTATCTCATCTTCAAATTGTGTATTTTGGTCCTTCATGGGACCAAACAGTTTCTTTTTTTTTCTCTTTACTCATTTCCCCAGCCTGAGCCTGGTTTGTGGGTCTTTCCTGAGCTTTTGAGTATTATTGTGACACCCCCTCCAACACCCTGTAAGGACTTCAGTATGTGAGGCTCTGTCTGCTCTCCTGCACTGTTGAATGAGCATAAGCACATCCCTCAGCCTCAGGGCTGTGAAGAAAGTCCTTGCTCTATATGGGACCCAGAAAGCAACCAGGGTCTGAATATGTTTAATCTCAAAATTCCTTTTCCAGGGACAGGTGACAGACCATGGCAGTCTCCCATACTCCCTTACCTTCCATGGGCTGAGCACTCAGGGTGCAGTTGCTAGAAGGCTCCTGCTGAGCCACTCCATGGAACAGCTTCTGTTTCAGGATTTGGACTGTGCTGAGGGCCACAGTTTCCCTGAGGAGGGCCACACTGGTCTGGGCTTCCCATTTGCTCTGTGAGACATCATCCTGCTGTTCTTCCAAGTTGTCCTTATTACTCCATGTAAAGGGGGGGGGTCAGGAAACTGATTTGATTCTAGGAGCTGGCACTATCAAACATCCTGGGGATATTCCTAGGAGGCTGAATTTCCTTTGCTTTTGTACTGTTGCCCCCTCTAATCCCATGGAACAGAGACTTCTAACTATTTTCCAGGTAACCTTGGGCTGTATTATTGCCTCACTGGATCTTTATGTGGGTTCTGCCTATTAATAATTTAGTTAAGAGTCATAATTTTGTGGTTTTTGAAATATTTTGGAGAGAGCACCTAAGAGAGGCTGTACTCTTGCCACCATCTTGGCTCCAACCCCTTGTACATAGATATTTTGGATAAACATGTTTCCACATTAGTCATTTTTGGAATGAGGAGTTAGGATATAGGGGAAAACATGCAAAAGAAGTACTTTTGTAATGTGTTCATCAGATTCTGAAGCAATAGTTTTTCTTCTTGTTTTTGCTGTTGTTTTCTTTTGTTTTTCTCTGGATGAGAATAACATTGTTCTTAGTCTATCTAATATAATTGTCTGAGCTCTCTTAACTGCTGAGAAAAGCTTCTTCCATTAATGTTGATCATCTCACAATATTGTTGTTAATGTGGACTTTATTCTCTTGAATCTGCTCGCTTGACTCAGCAACAGATCCTTTAAGTCATTTCATGCATCTCTAGAGTCCTACCATTTATGGTTTCTTATAGAATTATAGAATTCCATAATATGCATTTACTATAACTTGTGTAGACATTCCCCAAGGGCTGAGCATCCCCTCAATTTCTAATTTGTTGCCACTACAAAAAGAGCTGCTATCTTGTATAATTTGTTTCTAATTTTTTCAATTTCTTCTACATATAGACTTAAAATTGGAATTATTGGGTCGGTATAATTGGTCTTTGGCAATAGTTCCATATTGCTCTCTAGAAATGGTTAAATCTACTCATAATGCCACCAGCAATACATCAATGTCCCTATCCTTCCATAACTTCTCCAACATTGATCATTTTCCCTTTTTCTCATCTTGGACAATCTGATATGTGTGAGGCAATACCTCTTTGTTCTTTCAATTTGCATTTCTCTAATCAATCATGATTTGGACCATTTTTTTCATATGATTATATAGTTTTAATTTCTTCATCTGAAAAATATCTATTCACATCCTTTAGTATTAATCAATTGGGGAAGAGTTAGATAAATCTAACCACAACATAAGCAAGAAGGAAGTTAAGAAGATAAAAAGACTTCTGGCCAAAAATGGCAAAGAAGAACCAGACAGTGTTTTAAGTTCTCCTGTATTTCCCTCAGAACTGACATGAATCAAATCTCTTAACAGATTATGGATTGACAAAACTAACAGAAGAAGAGAGTGAGATATTTCCCAGCAGGTCTTGCTCAGAGGACAGAGGGCAAGCCCAGGGCAGGCAGTAGAGACCCAGTGAAAGGTTGGCAATGTGAGGCCCCAGGGACGAACCTGAGAACTATAACATACGCTTTTTGAAATAGCTCCAACATGGTTTCCCAGAAGACCCATCCAATCAGTTCTGTTGGTCTGGAAGACATGGGTTTCAAGCCCTGGTTTTTCCAGTTAGTGAAGATTACAGATAGACTCCCCACTGTTATTGAGGAAGGGTCTGACTTTCTCCTGCACAAACACAGAAACTGCCCCAGGTGTTCACAACTTGAAACAATTACTGGGTGTGGGCAGCTGATCTGGGCACTGATTACCCAGAGAGAGCCTCTATAAGGGATCCAAGCTAGCCCCAGGCCTAGGAAGTGGGCCAGTGATATCTCCAACATGGGCAATCCTGAGCAATCTTGTTTCCTTGCCTAAGGGTTCAGAGATTAACCACCAGCAGTTCCTAAGTCAAGTGAGCAAGGCATCTCAACACTGAATGTCTGTGAAGCAACCCCTCCCCAAAACCAAGACTCTAGAGAAAGTTAATAACCCAAAATGAAGAAACACCAACACAAAGCAGGTTCTATAGAATATAACCTTAGATTCAAGGATACTAGCTCAGAAATGAAGGATAGAAAGAATGAAGCTTCAGAGAAGAATATGAATTGAAATCCAGTCCAGAAAGACTCCTTAGAAGAGATAAGAAAGGAGTTTTAAAATCAAATGGAAAAATTTGGAAAGGAAAAGCAAGAGAAAATTAACATCTTACACAAAAATATAACATAATAAAATAAATTTAAGAATTAAAGACTACTAGGAGAACCCTTGAACCAAAGAAAAAAATGAATAGCTACATTTTAAAAAAAACCTTGGTCTCCATACTTCTAGATATACACATATCCTGAAACCAAGGGACAAAATAGTCATTGAAATAACATATCAGGAGGTGTCCAGGTGGTGCAGTGGATAGAACATCCCTGGAGTCAGGAGTAACTGAGTTCAAATCCAGCCTCAGACACTTAATATTTTACTTAGCTGTGTGGCCTTGGACAAGCCATGTAACCCCATTTGCCTTGCAAAACCCTAAAAAAAAAGTAAATAACATATTGGGTCAGCTAGGTGACACAGGGGATAGATCACTAGCCTCAGAATCAGGAGGATCTCAGTTCATGTCCAGCTTCAGACACTTGGCAATTGCCTGGCTGTGAGTTCTTAGACAGGTCACTTAGCACCTTTCCATGAAATAGATTTTATAAAAAAGAAATTAAGGAATACTCCAAGGAATACTCCAAAATTATCAGGTCAAGGAGAAAATCTTGCAAGTGACAAGAAAGAAAGAATTCAAATACCAAGGAGATATAGCCATCAGTTCATAGAACGTGGTTGCATCAAAATTAAGGGATCAACGCATCTCAAATATGTTAGTTCAGAGAGGAAGGGAGTTTGGGTTAAATCTAAGAATCCACTATATAGCAAAAATTACCTTTCCCTTTCAGAGGAAACGAAGGACATATAACGAAATCAGTGACTTTCCATGTTGAAAAGAATAGAGTTAAAGAGAAAATGTAATCTCCAAACAGGAGACTCGAGAGATACAGGAAAAGGCTAACAGGTGAAAAACCTAAAAAAAACCCCTGTTATCCACTAAAATTAAACCAGTTCCATCCCCTTTTGGAAGGAAGATACTCTTAAGTAATGACAGTTGAGACTTTATTAGAGGGAATATACTTAGGTTGAAGTTATGGACATTCATGGTAAGTCCATGATTGTAATGCAATGGTTTAAAATTTATATATATGTATATATTTCATTAAAACACATATTTTCATTCTCTCTATATATGCATATTTATCTATATATTTATATGGATGTATATATTTCAGTAAATAGACAGGAAGAAGGAGGAGGCTGAATGGGGAAAATTACCTTGCATGAAGAGTTGCAAAGGACTATTGCAATAGAGGGAAAAAAGGAAGAAGTGAGAACTGCCTGAATCTTGCTTTCTTCCGATTTGACTCAGAAAGTATTGACATTAACTTTCAGATGAATTTAGAAATGTATCTCAACCTTCAAATATAAAGATGGGAAAAAGGAATGGGGAGAGATGGAGCAACTACTAGAAGGGAGGGAAGGAAGGATGGGAAAAGGGAAAGGGGAAAGAAAAGAGGAAAAAAGGTGATAAAAACATTGAGGGAAGTGGTAAATACTGGGGGAGAAAGTATATGGTAAAATCTGAGGAGAAAAATAGACATGGAGGGGAGATAGCCTAGAGTGCAATAAAGGGTTAGAAATAATAACTCTTAATGTGAATGGTATAAACTCTCCCATAAAAAATGAAGTTGATAGCAGAGAGCTTTAAAAACCAGAATTCCACAATAAGTTGCTTCAAGAACTACATTAGAAGCAGAAATTAAAGGTAGAGTAAAGGTAAAAGACTGGAGCAGAATATATTATGCTTCAGCAGAAGTGAAAATGTAGGGGTAACAATTCTTAATGCAAAGTAGTTGCAAAAATAGATCTAATTAAAAAGATAAGAAAGGAAACTATATCCTCCTAAATGGCACTATAAACAGTGAAGTAATTTCCATAATAAATATATATGCACCAAGTGGTATACCATCAATATCTTTAGAGGGAAATCTGAATCAATTACAGGAAGGCAGATCGTAACACTACTGGTGGGGGACCTCAACCTCCCTCAGAATTAGATAAAACTTACCATAATATAAACAAGACAAAAATTAAGGAGGCGAATACAATTTTACAAAACTTAGATATGATAGACCTATGAAGAAAATTGAATTGGGATAGAAAATTTTCCATGTATTATGGCATAAAAACCTCATAAGCAAATGTAGAAATGCAGAAATGTTCATTGCATCATTTTTAGATCAAGATACAAGGAAAATCATGTGAATTAAAAGTTCATGGAGAGATAGATCTAAAACTAATTGGAAATTAAATAATCTAGTTTTTTAAAATTTTTCTTTTCTTTGTTTATTTATTTATCTGTTTGTTTGTTTTAGGTTTTTGCTAGGCAATTTGGTTAAGTGGCTCAGCCAAGGTCAAACAGCTAGGTAATTATTAAGTGTCTAAGACTGGATTTGAACTCAGGTACTCCTGACTCCAGGGGCGATGCTCTATCCACTGTGTACCTATCCACCACAATAACCTAGTTCTTTAAAAAAAAAGGAATGGATCAATGCATTTTGTAGAAATAATTAATGATTTCATCAAAGATAACAATAATGAGACAATATATGAATACTTATGGGATACAGCCAAATCAGTTGTTAGGGGATACATTATATTTCTAAGTGTTTATATGAATAAAGTAAAGAAAGAGTAATCAATGAATAAAACATGCAAGTAAAAATATCAGACAAAGAACAAATTAAATGATCCCAATTTGGGGCAGCTAGGTGGGACAACGCATTGAGTACAGATCCTGCAGTCTGAAGGACTTGAGTTCAAATTTGGCCTCATACACTTAAGAATTATCTAGATATGTGACCCTGGCAAGTCACTTAACCCCACTGCCTTGCAAAGAAAATAATCTCCAATAAAATACTAAATTAGAAATTCTGAAAATTAAGGTGAACCTAATAAAATTGAAAGCAAGAAAATTATCGAAGTAATAAATAAAACCAAGAATTGGGTTTATGAGAAAAAGTAATAAAATAGACAAACTTTTTTTAAAATTTGATTTTAAAAAGTAAGAGGAAAACCAAATTACTAGTATCAAAAATGAAAAAAAATGAATTCACGACCAAGGAGGAGGAAATTAAAGAAATAATTCAGAACCAAGTCATAAAGAAATCCCTAAGAAAAACATCTCCAAGACCAGATGGATTCACATGGAATTCTATTAGACATTCAAGGAACAATTTATTCCTATTCTGTATGCACTATTTGGAAAAAATAGGTGAAGATGGAACTCTGTCAAATTCCTTCTTTGACACCATTATAGTGCTGATTCCTAAACCAGGAAGAGTCAAAATGAGGAAAGAACATTATAGAGCAATTTCCCTAATGAATTTGAATGCAAAAGTTTCAGATAAAATATTATCAAAGTGACTGCAACAATCTATCCGTAGGATAATATACTATTATCAAGCATGATTTATGCCAGGATCAAAGGGTTGGTTCAGTGTTAGGAAAACTATCACCATAATTGACTATATTAATAACAAACCTAACAGAAATCATCTGATTATCTCAATAGATGCTGAAAAAGTTTTTGACAAAATATAACACCCATTCCTACTAAAAACACTAGAGAGTACAGGAATAAAATAATAAGCAATATATATCTGAAACCATCAGCACATATTATATACAAAGGGGGTAAACTAGAAACATTCCCAATAACATCAGGTGTGAAAGAAAGATGCCCCTTATCACCACTGGTATTCATTTTTTTTTTTTTTTTTTTTGCTTTAGAAACATTAGCTTTAGCAATAGGAGAATTAAAAGAAATTGAAAGGATTTTAATTGGTAATGAAACAAAGCTCTCACTCTTTGCTGATGACATGATGGTATACCCAGAGAACTCTAGAAAATCATTTAAAAACTACTGTAGGTGTGGCTAGGTGGTGCAGTCGATAAAGCACCGGCCCTGGAGTCAGGAGTACCAGGGTTCAAATCCGGTCTCAGACACTTAATAATTACCTAGCTGTGTGGCCTTGGGCAAGCAACTTAACCCCATTTGCCTTGCAAAAAACTAAAAAAAAAAAAAAACTATGGTAAAAAATTAGCAATTTAAGCAAAATTCTCAAAATTTCCAGTTGCGATCCACAGGGTCCCTGGGTCCCTGGAGGAATTGGATTGGTGGCAGCAATGGCAGTTTACTGACTTCTTAGCCCAAGGATAGACAAGAACTTTTGGAAAGAGTAGCGGGAAAGCTGCCACACCAGACACGGAGGCCAGTACAACACATGCCTCAACACATCCCCTTTCCATCCGCAGCCCCAGAATCAGAGGCAGGCCTGGGGATCTACCCTGCAGGGAACCACTCCATAGTTGCTTCCAAGCATGCAGCCCATGACTCTAAGATGGTTTAGGTAGGCTACGGAGGTTTCTCTACTATTTCTTGGGTAGGACTCTGTGGCTTTGACTTTACAAAGATTCAGTTCATAGTCTGAGGCTCCAGTCTCAGATAAAGAAGTGGTCTTCATGGTTCTAGGTCAGTAATGAATGCTTGTGGTCATCCACAGATCAGAGAACGGGCAAGGAGAACAGTCAGGGCCTCTCATAAGTTCTTGGAGGAATTGAAGTTCCTGGGATAGTTGCAAAAATGTAAAAAAAAACTTCGTACAGTGCATCCTACTTTCTAGAACCTGAGCCCTATAATAACAAAGTTAAAATCAAGTCATTGGGTGGAGAAATGAGCAAACAACAAAAGAAAAAAAATCTGATCGTAGACAATTACTTTGGTCCTTTGGAGGATTAAAATGCACACTCAGAAAATTGAAAAGGAAAAGCTTCTCTGTCCAAAGATTCCAGAAAACATATGAATTGCTCCTCGGCTGTGGAGGAGCTCCAAAAAAATGTGCAAATCACGTGAGACAGGTAGAGGAAAAATTTTAAAGAGAAATGA
Organism: Macrotis lagotis; assembly: GCF_037893015.1. Classification (NCBI taxonomy): domain Eukaryota; kingdom Metazoa; phylum Chordata; class Mammalia; order Peramelemorphia; family Peramelidae; genus Macrotis; species Macrotis lagotis. The sequence goes on along the minus strand of NC_133660.1, from coordinate 140,896,501 downwards.
GAGCAATGTGGGAAAATAATGAAAACCAAGTCAGCAGCTTGCTGAAGGAATTACAAAAAATACCTGAAAAAAAATAAGATATTAAAATTGTTTTACATCATATGGAAAATAGTCCAAAGGGCCAAGGAGGAGAATATCTTTAATAGCAAGACTGGCTAGATGGAAAAGGAGATATAAAACCTATCTGAAGAAAATAATTACATCAAATGTAGAATGGATCTGAGAAGATGATGACTTTGTGAGAAATCAAAAACAATAAAACAAAACCCCCAAAATGAAAAACTAGAAGAAAACATAATAATTTGAAATAAAAGCAAATGACCTGGAAACCAGATCCAGAGAGATAATTTCAAAGTTATTGGAATTCCAGAAAGTGAAGAACAAAAAAGTTACTCTCAGCTTTTCATTGATCAAGGAAAATCCTGAAAGACTTACCATGGAAAATGCCATGCATATCTAAAGAAAAACAAAACAAAACACCAATAACAGTAAAAGTATTTCTTCAATTCATTTTCTTTCTTTCTCATATTATCTCCTTTAGTTCTTATTCTTTTATTTTACATGACTAATGGGATCATTAGGTAGCACAGTGGATAGAGCACTGGCCCTGGAACCAGAAATACCTGATTTCAAATCCAGCCTCAGAAACTTAATAATTACCTAGCTCTGTGGCTTTGGGCAAGCCACTTAACCCCATTGCCTTGCAAAAAAAAAAAAAAACCCCTAAAAAAAAACACCTTACATTACTAATATGGAAATATGTTAGACATGACTGCACAAGTACAATGTTTAACATATTCATCATTGCCCTGGGGTAAGTAGAAGAAAGGAAAGCAGGAAGAAAATCATGGAAATTGAAACTGGGAAAAAATGAAATTTGAAGAATTTCATGAAATTGAAAAAGAAATTAAAAATAAATTTAAGAGTAGAAATTTGGGGGGAGATGGGGCCCTATGTTTACCTTTTCAGCATGACTGTCATGGTAAGGTTTTGAATGACTACACATTTTTAATGAATATCAAATAGTTTGCTTTTGCAATGAAGGGTAGAGGTGTGGGAAGAAGGGAGATAATTAAGAATTCAAGTCTGAAAAATGAATTTCAAAACTTGTTTTTACATGTACTGGTAAAAAGAAAATAAAACAGATCATACAAAAAAATCATACTCTCTGAGTAAGAGAAGCAGTTCCACTGCTATTAAGGTGAGTTACGCAATTCTCATATTTCTTCCTTTTTTAGTCATTCTTTCCTTCTTCGTTTTTCCTTCTTTTATTTTTCTTTTCTTCTTCCCTTCATCTTTCTCCTTCCCTTGATCCCTTCTCTCTCTCTCTCTCTCTCTCTCTCTCTCTCTCTCTCTCTCTCTCTCTGTCTCTTTCTTCCTTCCTTCCTTCCTTCCTTCCTTCCTTCCTTCCTTCCTTCCTTTCTTTCTTTCTTTCTTTCTTTCTTTCTTTCTTTCTTTCTTTCTTTCTTTCTTTCTTTCTTTCTTTCTTTTCCTTTCTTTCCCATAATGATGGGTGGTCTACCCAAGGACTTCATAAGCTTTCTTGGGGGTTATAGGCCTCAAATCACTCTGGCTATCCTTGTTTAAGCATTAAATAGTCTCAAGCTAAGCTCACTTCCTCATTTTTTTTTTGTTTGGACCCTGAATGGTTCAGATTGAATTAAATAGCAGTTATATCTGTTTTGGCCAGAAAACCTGAGTTTCTTACCTTCCAAGATTGATTTTTTTGTATGATGCAAAAGAGACTCCTTAGCTTCAATTTGTTTTTACCTGCCTTAATCACTGAGAAACCCTGAGTGTCTTATAATCCTAGCTGATTTTTATGGAAAGTGTTTGTGTGTGTGTGTGTGTGTGTGTGTGTGTGTGTGTGTGTGTGTGTGTGTGTGTAGTAATCATTCTTGACCTCAGTTCCTCATCCATTTCTTGCCAAAACTTAATAACTGGAAGTGTTTTGTCTCAGTCAAGTGGTGACATGAAAAGACCTAATTTTAAAACTCCAAGGTTTTAACCTCACTATACCTAGGGAAAGCTACAGTTGTCCTGATCCATATATGACCGCTGAACCCAGAGGGCTCTGGAGGAGATGATGTGCCTAGTGACTTTGCTCAGCAACCCCTCATTTAAATCCAATTGATTTGTAGGTCATGATATCACCTCCTGCTGTCATGGTCTTCTTCTAGAAGGATGGGCAAACATCTTTCATCAGATATCCACTAGATACAAATTGGTCCCAAGTTAATTGAATAATTATTTTTTTTTACTTTCCACTGTTATATTTTTTCTTTCAAATTATAAATTTAAGATCCACAAACACATAAATTACAAACAAAACAAAGATATTTTTTTTATATTAGAGACTCTCATAGGAAAAAGCAGTGCTGACATTATGTTTAGCAGTGTGTGCTTAATGTTACAAATACCAAACAGTTTTCAACTTTAAAAAATATTTATTTAAAGTATTTAAGTAATTTCTTTAAATAAAGGTTAAATATATTACCTTGCACTATTTTGGTCCTGGTTACTTTAAGTTTTATGAACAGAGAACAAATTATTTTACAATCAGGGGTTTTATGTTTTAAACTGAATTTTAAATACTGTAGGAAAGCAATAGCAGTCTCTCTAAAAGATTTCTTTTCATTCAATGACCAAGTAGATAAAAAGAGTAGTGATTATATTTATCAGTTTAATTAAGGAAGAGAATAATATTATGCATTTATATACATATATGTACATATACATATATATTGCTTGGGGAATTTAATGTGTGAATAATTGTCTTTGCACATAGATTTAAGCATGCTTTCATAGTCACAATCTTGTAAATAGTCATACTGCTGACCTCACAAATACTATCTGGTATTCTGAGGCATTATCTAAAAATAACCTTGTGACTTTTTCATTCCTTCCCCTCTCTGCACTTTGCCCTTTATCTGGAAGCTGATGAAATAAAACTTCCTCTCATCTCACACCTGCACACACTCTTAATGAGAAAATTTACCAAATGGCACATCTCTGAGATATTTTCAGGAAGAAACTAAAGGTTCATTTAAAACTAATTCTTTGCAGAGTAACTTGATAAAGAAAGAACCAGACTATCTGAAATCAGTTATTAAAGGTGAATCCTGTGGAAATGTCAAAAGTCATAAAAAAATGAAAGTTCAATTCGTTTGGTGAACTTCTTAAAAATTATTGTGGAAGTGAAGTAGGATTATTTCTCTCAAAATTTGGGGCCATTAAAGGTTCAAGAAGATGTTTATTAGATGAAGGACTGGCATTTCTCAAGAACACACAAAAAATTCCAATCTATGGGATCTTTATAGCACCCTCATAATATATTAATATTTATTTTAAATAGGAACCTAATAGCTAACTTAATATACATATTCATTTATTTTACAATACCTTGAATATGATAATTTATAATAATTTCAGATAGTTATAATTTATAAAAAACATTTCTCTCTTCTATACCCCTTTCTCCCTTTGAAAATAAAAAAAAATATTTAAAAATTTCTTTAACTTGTCACAGCAAAGACAACATTTCATTTTTTCTTCCCTGAATCCATCTCTCTAAGCAGAAACAAGGAATCTCATAATGTATTACTTGGATAAATTTTGGCATATGAATCTAATAGAATACTAGTTTGCCATACAAAATGGTGAAAAGGAAATTGTAATTGCTTGTTTTTGCACTTGCAGAAAATACAGTGATAGAAACAATTTAGCAAGTCATAAAACTGAAAATAAACAAGGAAAGGCAAAACAACTCTGAATGTCTTAAATGTTCTGAAGTATTCAATGAGAAATCTTTATTTTCTGGTAGTCATAATTACATGATAACTTTTATTTTTTAAATCTTCTTAAAGAAACTAAACATTCCTTGAACTCATGATAGAAATGTTACTTTTTTCTGAAAATTCTAGGAGCAATATTATGAAATTTATAAGCATCATTATAACTGCAATGAATATGAGCATATTTCATAAACATGAATGATATTTATAACAACCCAATGATGTTAGTAAGATTATAAACTCATCCTGTCATTTTTTTTGGTTGTCATTTTAGAATTCAACAGACTACTATTTTAAAGTTGTTTACAGATCAATACAGGGAGAAGTGACGTAGAATATTTCCTTAACATATCCAAATAATATTTTACCTGCTCCATTCCTGTTTGTTTTAGGAAAAAAAAATTCCAAGTTGAAAAAAATGACATTTAATAAGTCATAAAGACCCTTATTTGGATCCGGTTTCTCATCTCATCTATACAGGTTTAGATCCATGGCTTAGGGAAGATAGATGGCAAAACGGATAAAGCATTGGCCTTGGAGAAAGGAGGAGGGGAGCTCACATGCAGCTTCAGTCACTTGCCTTCTCCAAACATCCTGATTCATACTTGGCCACTGAAATCAGATGGTTCTGGAAGAGAAAGTGAGCCTGATGACTTATCATAGCATCTTCCAAATTCAAATTCAATTCACATTCTTGTCATGATATCACCTCCCTAATGTTGTGGTTTTCTTTGAAAATGAAGAACATACCATTTAGACATATGACTTAAATTTCTAAGCCTTAATTGGATTACCTGTGAAATTTTCATGAAAATATCAACAATACCATCTCAGAAGAGTCAGAAGTTATAAAATGATTAAGTGGAATGAAATATTACTGAGGGAAAGGAATATCCCATTTTTACATTTTTATTACTCAATTTTTGGCAAAATGTTTTACACATAGTAGATATATAATAAATATCTGAAACATTAAATTTAATGAATGTGAAAGTGTTTGCAAAAGCTGATATCAAATAAAGTTCAAATATCATTATAGAAATATTGAATCTTACTTCTTTGCCAAATAGTTTTCCATTTCCTCTAACATTTCTGGTTGAATAATGAATTCCTACTTCAGTTTATCAAAATCAGACTACTTATTTATTTGATATCTTCTCATCTCTTTTTTTTTACATTTTTACCTAGTTCCATATATATGTATACACACACACATATATATAATATATATATATGTATGTTATATAATATAATTTGAGATCCTATAATGTCAATTCCAGTTCTATACTATATTTCTTTATTTCATAATTCATTTTGACATTCATAATTTTTTTCCTTTCAAAAGAAATTTTTCCTCTTATTTTATAAAATATTTTCTTGACAATTTAATGGGAATGGTAGTGAATTTAGGCCATGTTGTCATGATTAACTTACAAGGTAGATCTAATCATGCCTTTTCAATTTTCTCTACCTTTTTTGCTTCTTCATTTCTTTCTCTAAAGTTTTCTTAGTAATTATAGTTCTTACTTCTCATTATGTTTTACTATCTGTGTTGTTATTAAATGTAATGAAACTTCTCTGTTTGTCCTCTCTGACAGTAACTCTTTTTAATTTTGCTCTATCCTACATCAAGATGGTAATATCTATATTTCCTTTCAGTTGAAATAAAATACATTTCAGTCCCTAATTTGAACTTTGTGCCTTTCCATTTCTTTTTTGTATGAAAAACTGCTAAATTCTGTTTTCTAATTTTTTCAAGACTTATCTTCCCTTATGTGTACTATTTTTATCTTTAAAAATGCTAGATTATTATTATGATAGATATGCCCCACTATCAAATTCTATTCTATTACTAACTTAAATTTCACATTTGAAAATTTCTTTTGTTGATACAATGAAATTAATCTCTACCTTTTCACATAGATATGCAATATTATTAGACTCTCAAAACATATTTGACATATTTGCAGATTCTATAAGGAAAGACAGGAGAAACAAAATGGTCTCACTTAATTTTCAACTAATGTTTTGACCTGTAACTGACTCCAAGCAATAGTGTTTTATTCCATACCTGCTCACTGGATAGTTCCAACATTTTGGATAGGTACATTCTTTAATTTTAAACTACATAAAGGTCAACATAATTGACTTGATTTAAAAAATGGTGGTCACTGTAAGGGGGTATAATCTAAATGGAATCCATGAAGTCTCCATTTCAAGAAAAAACTGAAAATTCTACTACATAATGCTTTTTCACATAATCTTTATGGGAGATTTTCTTTGCTTCTGAAACTAAAAGTTAGTTTTACTATCATGCTGTTTCTTACTTTACTAGTGCTATCATGACTGAAGACCTCAGTTCTGAATCACTAGGTATGACTTCATTTTGTTAATCAACTAAGATTTGTGAGAATGTTTTTTTTTAACTTGATAATTTCAAATCCATACAAATAAGACCCTCTGCTCATCACAGATTGAAATCCCTTGAGTCCCGCTTTATGGTACCACTCTCATGTATACTTCATTCAGCATGGACAAATTAGATTCAGGATTTATCTGAAATCTCTTATTTTACTCATTTTATTATTTAATGACTACTTGGGCCACAAGTTGCACTTTTGGGAAATGTTTATTTATTCTCTTTTGCTCCCTCCCCCTGCCCAATAACCACTTTCATCTCTTTTCTAATATTTATACTCATGTTCCTTTTCTGGATTTTAACGTTTCTTCTATTTTTATTCCTATTAGCTAGAATAGCAGATTTTTGTAGTTCTCTTTTTAGCACTGAATATTCACTTTGTTTTTTAAATCCTCTAACTTAAGTTTATTTTTATACTGAGTTTGTACGTAAAGATCTTATTTATATTATATCTCATGCTTCATTGTCTCCCTCTGGCTTTCTGTTTCTTTGTCTCTGTCACTTTATAATCTCTTTCTATCTGTCACTTTCTTAAAGTAAATATTTTAACATGTGTGTATGCAAATTGCACACATATAAGCATAAAAATTGTATCTAACTATTATTTTATAGATATAAATTATTATTTTTAAGCATCGGTCTATAAGCCTCTCTAGACTATCTAATGCGTCCATGACACAAAAGGGCTAAGAATCTTTGTTTTAAAGGGACATAACTCTGATGAAGATTTTTATTGTGACATGAAGGAATATTTTCACCTTTCTAATTTAGTTTGTATAATAATTTTAAAAAATTCTTTTGTTTTTTCATTTTCTCTCATTTCATGTCAAAGCAATAATTCATAGTGTTGTTCCTTTATTTGATTATTAAATATTTAAATATTGTGTGATTGGAACTTGATAACTATATTTATATGTTAAACTTGGAGTTCTTCACTGATGGAATCCTATAGAATCTTTTTTTTTTTTGGTTGTATTTTCAAGGCGATGGGGTTGAGTGACTTGCCCAAGGTCACAAAGGTAGGTAAATATTATGTGTCTGAGGCCAGATATTTGAACTCAGGTCCTCCTGAGTCCTGAGTCCTGAGGTCGGTGCTCTATCCACTGGCCCACCTAGCTGTCTCCTGTGAAATCTTTTGATCTGCAGATCTGGTGTCAATACATTCAAGAACTTTTGTTTATGATTTTTCTGAAATGTGGTATATACATTATTTTATTAGTGATATTCTTCATTGGCAATGATTCTAATAGAGTCTTGGCAAGCAATGACTCCCAAGTGAAGATCACTTTCCTTGTGTCACAGAGATCTCAAATGTTGATTTATTTGGACTTTGAGCTCTTATTTATTGTCCCATATTTGAATTTTTGAGCTTCCTACAGTAATTCTATTTTTGAGATCCTAGGTCTTTTGAATATTATTTGATGTCTTTTATATGTAAATAATTATTTCATTTTCAGATTTGAATTTTAGCTATCATATAGCTAGACTTTTTATTATAGCTTTTTTATTTCTAGGAAATTATAATGATATGCATTATTTTCCTTTCTAAACATTTATTTTTTTATTCTTTGGGTGTAAATTGTTTATTCATTGTGTTAAGTCTTTCTTAAAAATAATAACAAATACATTTATTAAGTCTTTTTGGATTGTTCTATTAAGTTTTTTTTTCTTTTCTCATTTTGAAAATACATTTATTTTTCTTTTTTGTTCTTTTTTCATTATTTAGTCAATTTCTTGCTTTTTTAAAGTTATGAAGGGGAAACAATATTTGAGCAACTTCTCCTGTAAGAATTCTATAGACCAGAATATAAGAAAGAAAAAAGATGGAGAGAAGATGGAGTAAGATTCTAAATTAAATAAACAGCGATAAATTCAAGCACACAAAGAGTTGTGATCTTCCTTAAAAAAACAATGGTCTGGTTAGTTGCTCATTCCAAATTATTTCAAAAATTTTAAAAGTATGACTCCAATTAAATTTTTGAGAGACACAATCCATGGAAAGGTAAAGTGAGACAATTAACCAGCCCAAAGTAAGCTGGAGAATAATGGAAAGACCCTGTTCCACTGGGTTGGAGGGGCAGCAGTAGCAGAGCAAAGGAACTTCTGCCTCACAGGAACAGCCTCAGGATGCCTGGGAGTGCCTGCTCTCAGAGGTAGAAGCAGTTTCTTGACCCCAGAGAGCACCAAGCAGAACTTGGAAGATAGCAGGGAGACCTCTGTCAGAGTGAGCATGAAAACCAGGGGAGCATGGCCCTCCTCATTGCTGCCACAGCCCTCATATTAGCACAGATCCCAGGACACTGAATCAGGCCCCCTGAAGTGGGCAAGCAGGGAGTCATCCTGGAAGAAATCCGGGCAGCTGCTCCCTAAGAGTTCAGCCCATGGACAGTAAAGGAGTGGAGGGAGATAGCCAAGGTCTGTCATCTCTCCCTGGGAAAGGACTCTGGAGATTTAAACATATCCAGGCCCTGGCCACAGTCTGGGTCCCCTATAGAGCAAGGACCTTCCTCAAAGCCCTGGCACAGTAGGGTGAGTTTGTGGTCATTCAACAGACCAGGAGAATAGTCATAGACTCAAATACTGAGGCCCTTGTGGGGGTTGCCCCAATACTCAAAATCTTAGGAAGCACCCCAAAACCAGGCACAGCCTGGTTATATGAATAAACAAAAATATAAAAGGAATATGACCATAGACAATTAGTTTGGTCCCATGGAGGAACAAAACACACACTCTGAAGATGAAAAAGTCCAAGCCTCTGCATGTAAAGATGCCAGGAAATATAGAAATTGGGCTCAGGCTGTGACAGAGCTCAAAAAAAGATTTTGAAAATCAAATAAGGGAGAGAGATACAGGAAAACCTTGAACACAAAGTCAGAAACTTAAATAAGGGGTTCCAAAAATGCTGAAGAATTAAACATGTTAAAAACCAGCTTAAGTCAAATGGAAAAAAAATTCAAAGAGTTATTGAGAAAAACAATGCTTCATAATGTAGAATCTGCCAGATGGAAAAGGAGATAAGAAAGCTCTCTGAGGAAAATAAATCCTTCAGATGTGGAATGGAGCTAAAGGAAGCTGATGACTTTAAGAGAAATTAAAACACAATACTTCAACACCAAAAGAATGAAAAAAAAACTAGAAGAAAATGTGAAATATTTCATTGAACAAACAACTGGTCTATAAAACAGATCCAGGAAAGATAATTTAAAAATTATTGGCCTACCTGAAAGTCATGATCAGGAAAAGAGCTTTAACCTCATTTTAAAAGAATTTCTACAGAAAATACCCAGATAGGCTAGAAGCAGAGGGTAAAATAGACATTGAGAGAATCCACCAATCTCCTACTGACAGATATCCATAAAAGCAACCCCCAGGAATATTACTGACAAGATCCAGAACTCCCAAGTCAATGAGCAAACCTTACAAGCAGCCAGAAGGAAACAATGCAATTTGATGGATTACAGTCAGGATTACCCAGGACTTAGAAACATCTACATTAGAGGCTTGTAGGGCTTAGAATATAATATTCCAGAAGGCAAAAGAGCTTGGGATGCAACCCAAAATCAACTACCCTGCAAAATTGAACATCCTGTTCTGAGGGAAAAGATGGAATTTCAGTGAATCAGGGGCAGTTCAAATGTTCCTGTTGAAAACAACCAAAGCTGAACAGAAAGTTTGATCTTCAAGTACAGGACTCAGGTAAAGTATAGAGAGGGTGGATGAGAAGGGCAAATTATGAGGGACTTAATGATGATGAACTATGTGTATTCCTGCATGGACAGGTGATACTAATAATATTCACATAAACCTTCTCATTTAATAGAGCAGGTAGAAAGAGGTTTTATAGATGAGGCATAGGAGAGAGTTGAATTTGAAGATATATTGTAAAAATGGAGTCAGTGGGGGAAAGGGAAAATAATGGGAGTAAGAGAAAGGAGAGGTAGAATAGGCTGAGGTATTTCATCTAGCTTTTGCAATGGTATGGAAGAGGGGAAGGCAAGGGAATTGAGGGGGCCTTCATTTTCATTGGAAATTGCTGGTAGAGGAAATGGTATGCACACTCATTAGGGTATAGACATCTAGAAGAAAAAGGAGAGAAAGGGGACAGGGGAAGGGGAGGTGGGATGTAGGTGATAGATGGGAGGGGAGATCATAAGAGAGGATAATCAGATAAAGCACATTTTCTTTTTTAATTTTTGCAAGGTGATGGGATTGGGTGGTCTGTCTGGGACCATGTAGCCTTGTGGTTGCTGGGTTTCTGGGGTGTGATGTTGACTTGAGGCCGTTTAGGGCAGGTGCCCTGTCTGCTCTGCCACTCCACTCTGCTGCCCGACAGCACATTTTTGAAGAGGTACAGTGAAAGGAGAGAGAAAATATAATAGATGCTAGTGGGGAGTAGAGGATGGAGGGAATTACAATCAGCCACAGCAACTGTGGAACAATATGGAAGTAACTTCTATCATGGATTTATGGTAAAGAATGTGATCCACCTGAGACAAAGCTCATAGTATCAGAACACAAACTGAAACACATTATTTTCTTTCTTTTACTTTATTTCTCATAAGATTTTATATTTTTGTGGGGCAGGGTGTATTATGCTTGCTCTTAAACAAGAATATTTCTAAATAAATTAAAGAAAATTTAAAAAGAAAAGAAAGAAAGAAAAGCATCCAACAGCCTGCTCATATTCACAGTTTATCAGAAAGTAATTAAAGAAAGAGAGGGATCCAGGGCAGCTAGATGACACAATGGGTATAGCACAGAACTTGTTCGATCCCAGACAATTAATTATTACTTACCTTTGTTACCTTGGGCAAATCACTTAGCTGCCTTGCAAGAATCAAAACCAGAGAAAGAGAGACAGAGACAGAGACAGAGACAGACAGACAGAGAGAGAGAGAGAGAGAGAGAGAGAGAGAGAGAGAGAGGGAGAGAGAGAGAGAGAGAACTTAACTCATTATCATATATTTAATATAATTTGTTGATATGCATTTCATTATTTATTTTTAGAAAAAACTCCAATAAAGATAGAATTTTTTTCTCATATTATTTCATTTTGTATACTCTCAGTGTTATACTGTATTTTCTATAGTGGGTATTCAGTAAATGTCATTTTATTAATTTTGCATGGATATCAAGAATATAAATATTTATTTTTACTTATATTAAGAATAAAATATCTTGGCAAATTTTTCCTATTTTGGTTTCTTTATCTAAAATATCATTACTCTGATGATACCAATTTATGCAATGATGGAGAACCATGGAGTGGCTAAAGGGAAAGTTTATATTTAATATTACTTCTGAAATTCTTTCCATTAGAATATTTTGTACTCCTCTTATTCCTTTCAAATGATGTCCAATATCTTAGGTTTTGCATTCTGATATCTCAACTAAATTAAAAGAAACAAAACTTCATCATTTTTCAATATTACTTAACATGAAAATATGCAATGCTAATGCTAAAACAATAGCTCGATGATAGATAGATAGATAGATAGATGCTAGAAAGATAGATAGATAGACAGACACACAGACACACAGACAGATGAATGGATGGACTGACAGAGTTAGCCATTATGTACATGACCATGAATTGATAGGAAAAAATTAGAATTTAGAAACCTAAAAGAAGAAAAATATTTCCAAAAAAATTTTTCTCTTAAAACCTTGATTTTACAAGCCTTCAGTATGCTACAAAATATGTATTTTCTTTATCCTTTCTGTTATTATCCTTCATTTCATTATTCAAAGAGTCAAAAAAAGTTCTAATTAATCAATGTATCATGATAAAATAAAAATTTATTCATTTTATCTGAAAACACAAATTTTGGATACAAAGATCATTATGATCTAATTAAAAGAAATTTTTACATTGAGCTAAAAGACCTGCATTTAAGGCTTAGTTTGTGTTTTTGTTGGTTATATGATCTTGGGTATGTCCTTTCACCTCCTTTGGATTCAGCTTTCTTCCCTTTTCAAGTAGACATCTGGAGTATATTAATCCAAAGTTCCATTCCACCTTAAATCACTGGCTTTAATGAACAAACTAGGTAAACATGCAGGTTTCAAGTAATTTTTGTTTAGACTCAACACAACCTGCAAAGTTTCTTGATGGATTAAAAACCTGGCTTCTTCACAACAGGGAACAGTGTCTAAGAGAGTAGAGGTGGGTTGACTCAGCACACAACAATTATTTATTCATTATAGCAGAAGTATTTACAGTAGCTTCAATTGATTTATATAAATCTCAAAACATGTACTTCTTTATGAGATTCTATGGTTGTAAATTCCACATTCTGTTCATCATATTTTCATTTTTAATTTACTACATTCCCCCACAGGCTTTACTTTAACTAGTTTGCTTCTTGTAAATTCAGCAGTGATAGTCTTTAAATAAACAGAAGCAAAGAGCATAATATTCTACTAACAGTGTTTATAAAATGGATCTAAATAAGGCCTCATAGCGATTCTGATGATGAATTAATTATATGACTAGAAAAAATCTATGTTTACATGTAGCAAACTCTGGTGTGTAACCTTATATAATAGTGCCCACTTAATAAATATGTATAGATGTTTTTGACTGCAGTACAAGTAGGAATTTTATTTACTAAGTATATTTCAAATCAGTGTAATATTGCTGATAAAACAGTAATTTCTTGTTTTATGTGTTTATTTTTTCACATAAATTATTGAGATCTAACTTTATTATGCAAACATGAAGCATTTTATTGCAAAGTGAAAACACTGATTTCAGTAAAAAGAACATGACTCTCTATGCTACTTGAGCTTCTTTTCTTTGAAATGTAAAATGCCTGTGACATAACTATCCCCCCCCCCCTTCATTTGGTAATATAGATAACTTTCTTTTAAATCTCAAGAGAAATTTGAAGTTCCATTTCATTGTATCTGAAATAAAAGAAAGACGATTTATTTTTTTCAATACCAAAAATTATCTGGCAGGGTAGACTTCAGTGTAGTAACTAATGCTATCAATGCAGAATGATGACTCAGTAAATTATAGCATGAATAGTTATCTGATGTACATAGAACATAAGTGACTATGTAGTTAGTATGTATCAGGCAGAAGTGAAAATTCATCCCAGACCTTTCTGACTCCAAGGCCTACTATGCCAGGAGTTCTTAATTTTGTTGTTGTCATTATTGATAAAAATGCTGTTGTTCTTTGTTGCTCTCTTTATTGTTATAGAACTCTTTGGCATTTTGGCAAAAGCCAGTGCTAATTTCTAAGGAAATGCTAATTTTAATTAAAATTAGTGAAAATGAAGATGAAATTGTTTTCCTCATTCATGCTCATGTACACAATTGTAATATGACACAATACTATTTAGACATGTATAACTGCTGTTAAGCTCAATATGATCATTTTAGATATGTCAGTTACATTTTATGTGATCTTTTAAAGCAGCATGAGTTAATGTGGCATTTTACTCTTAATGAAGGAATAAAAGGAAGGAAACTTAACATAATAGGAATATATATCATGAAGGGTTTGTGTCTCAATTTTGAGATAGTGTCATTTCAAATTATACCATTCATAGGATCATTATTCAGATATCTTTTCTAAATGTCAGGAAATAATGCAAAGAAATTTGTTGGGAGATAATTCAAAAGCTTTAAAATTTTTTTTAATTAAAATATTGTCCAAAACTGGGGAAATAAAGTGAAATGGAAAATATACAGAATGAAATTTTGTGGCAAGTTACTATTAAAACATGACATTTAGAAATTTAACCATTACATAAACAAAGAATTGAGAGAATTAATTTAATATGTATGCTTTTTTTCCCATTAACTGATAAACTTTTAAAAGGAACACTTTGTTATTGAGATTCACAGTAAAATACTATTGTTCATCTCTAGATAATACATATTCTTCCTCTGGATAAAACATTATTTATTACTTATTTATTTTCATTTTCACACTCTTTTTATTTAGTGTAAATATTTAAGAAAACAATAGAAATGTTGATTCAGTTTTAAAAGTTATCTGTGTCATTTTGCATAATGAGCTCCTTCTCCAAAAACAGATTCATCTTAAAAATTCTCTCACACTGCTTCAAGGTAAGGTTGAAATGGGTACATGATTAGACATAAAGCATGATGCTATAAAAAAATTGGGAGATAAAGACATCATTTATCTGTCAGATCTATGGAATAGGGAAGAATTTATGACCAAAAAAGAGAATATTATAAAGTACAAGGTGTATAAGTTTGGTTACATTAAATTACAAAGATTGTGTACCAACAAAACAAATGTGATAAATATTAGAAGGAAGTTGGAAAACACATTTATATCAGTGTTTCTATTAATGGCATCATATTTCAAATATTTTGAGTACTGAGTAAAATTTATATAAATACAAGTCATTTGTCAATTTGTAAATGATCACAGGATATATCAGGTGGTTTTCAGATGAAGGTATTAATTTCCTTCTAGAGTAATATTAAAAATAATTCTCTATTAAAAATAATTCTCTAAATCATAGTTGTTTAGAGAAATGCAACCTAAAACAGCTCAGAGGTCGACTAACATATCAGAAAAGGAAAATGAAAAATGTATGAGAAGAAATGGAAAAAAATTGGACAGCGATTTACTGTTGATAGTATTGTGAACTGATCCATTCTGGGGAGCAATTTGGAGCCATGTTGGAAGGGTCATAAAACTGTGCATACTTATTGTGAGATAATCAACAATGATCAACTTAGCTCTTTTAAGCAATATAGGGATCCAAGGCAATTCTAAGGGTATTATGATGAAAAATCCCACCACATCCAGAAAAATAACATGGAGACTGAATACAGATTTAAGTATGTTTTTTCTTTCCCGTGATTCTTCACTTTTGTTCTTATTTTCCTTTCACAACAATATTAATATGGAAATATGTATAACCTTACTTTACATATATAACCTGTATACGATTGCTTGCTGTCTTCGGGAGATGATAAATAATGGAAGGAGGGAAGGATGGAGGGAGAAAATTTGAAACTCAAAAAATCTAACAAAAATTTTGAATGTTGAAAATTTTCTTTATCAATAAATGAATAAAAATATTATTAAATCAAAAACATATCTGAGTCATGGAACTTAAGTGGTTCACCCATAATCCATAAACTTACAGGTGAAATCCATTTGCAAGTAAATACAATAACTCCCAATTATAACTTTACTGTAAGTAGTGACTGAAACAAAATCAAGATGACTAGTACCAGGAAATATAGTTTATTTCTCCAGTGCAAACAGCATGTAGGACATTCCAATATCCAGGAACTGAAAGACAGAAAAGATCGGCTTCCAAAGCAGGAAAAAAAAAGAATTTCCAAGGGTACTTGATTACAAGGTTCTGGAATATGTCCAACCTGTTAGCTCTGGCATGATAATAGAATTCTTCAAGGAAGATTATTGATAGACTTAGAAGAGAATATTCACTGAGAGAAGGCAAAGAGAATCAGTCCACATCCATGTGTAGAAGAGGAATACATGATGTACTGAGTGAAGAAAAAGCTTCAGAAGCAAGTGATAGCTTTATGATTTTTATCCTAGAAGCAAAAAAGAAATTCAGGTTCATGTCCCAGCCCTATACTATAGTATATGAAGCCTAAACTTTAATAATAAGTTAGGAATACAACAATAACTGGGATTCTTTAGTTCAGTCACTTTAAATTTGCTAAGGCTCCTGGAGGGACTAACAGTGGAAAAGTTCAGGATCATTCTAATGAAAATTCCCTAACAGGCACAAAGACAAAGAGCTAGACCTGAAACTGTGGAAGGAATTTGAAGAGCTCAGAATATAGGAAGCAGACAGTCATTGCCCCTGATCACTTCAATTTGGTAATACTGAGGGTATGTAGGCCTCTACTCGTAGCTGTGAATAAATCAAGAGTATAAGAATTTCCACATGCATCATACATATTCCCCAAGATGCATATACAACCAATTTCTTACATAAAACTCAAAGTGAACAAAGAGAATGGGAGAAAAAGAAATTAAAGAAACAAAAAAAATATCCTCCACCACATAAAAAAATTCAAGATCTAAACCTGGAAGAAAATGACTCAAAAATCTTCTACAAGTAATGCCTCCAAGAAAAGACAAGAATTGGAACACAAATTCAACCAAAATCCTGGAAAAGTTAAAGAAAATATGTACTAAATTTGAATTTATTAAATTTAAAAATTATTTCAAAAATCAAAACAGAGTTGTAGTGAATATAAATGGGAAATATATGGGAGCAAAGAAAACAACCATATGGCAATTGAATCAAATATTTAGACAAGGGAGATAAAATCTTAGCCATGAAATTAATTCCCTGGATATTCAAAATAATCAAATATTACATAATGATTCAACAAGAAAGGGATATTCAAGTAATTAAAAGCCTGCAAAAGTAAAGTTCATTGAGCTGGAAGACAGAATGAAGAAAGACACCAACTGAAATCTATTATATAAAGAGGGAAAAGAATTTAGACATTATATATTTTTAGATATTTTAAATTTAGTTTTTCATCATTCCTCATTTTTTATTTAACAAAAACTTTCAATATTAATTTTAAAACTTTGAATTCAAAACTCTCTGCATTCTGCCACTGTAGTCCCTTCATTTAGTCAACAAACATTTTGAAATAGGTTTTAAATGTGTAGTCATGAAAATCATTTCCATAATAATCATACTATGAAAAAAATACATAGATTCCCCCCCTAAAAAAGAAACCTCAAGAAAAATAAAGTAAAAACAAAAGTATACTTCTTGGTACTCGGATGCCATCATTTTTTTTTCTTCTGGGAATGCATAACATTATTTATGATAAGTCCTTTTGTGTCTTGCTTGAAAGGATTGCTGAGAAAAACTTAGCAATTCACAGCTGATCATACTACAATATTGCTTATTTAGACATCACATTTCAAGAAATCTTAATAAACAGTCTAGATCTCTTGGTCCTTGAGGAAAAAAATTAAAATGAAAGAATCTATGAATGCCTCCCTAAAAACTCATAAATTCTAGCAATATAACCAAAATACATAGCTTCTAGATAAAAAATATAAACTAAAAGCAAACCAAAAAATTAAGAATTGAGGAATCCACTCATTAAAGAAATTGAGGGTTTGAAATAAGATAATCCAAATATTTTTTAATATAAATGATGAGCAGTCAGAAAAACAATATATGCCTTGATTCATTCATCCATATTTGTGACTTATGCATAAATGCTTCTGATTGTAGATTATAAAATTTTGGAAACAACTTATTATTATCATTTTATCACCCAAATGTAGAGTAATATAATGTGCTTAAGATGTTTCTTGATTGAGTGATACTTTGCTATTGAAGGATTTTAACAAATGTGAGAGACATACCTGGAATATATTGTATCACACATAAGCTTTGCAAAATGCAACTGGTACAAGTGGTGCAACTATTAAGTTCAAATCAGTTCTTTAGAACAAATTCAGTATAAGAATTGAAAGAAAGTTCAAAGGATACAGGGAAGTCCAACAGCTAGTGATAGAGGGAGAAAGTGTGTAAAGTATAGCTGTTGAGCTGTTAAATAATTAATTGCTATTAGAACCTTCTACAATTCAATAAGTTAGGGGAAAATGCACTTTCCTCCTTTAATACTTCACAAGTCAGTAAGAATGAAATAAACACCCTCTCAATTTCTTTGAAAGAGAAGTTTCCTTTCAAATTTTGCAGTTCAAGATTAACTAGAAATAGGAAGGTTTTTCTATTGATTGCTAATAATAACATTATTAATGATCCAAACAATTTTTATTCTACCTTTATGTTCCTCAGTGGA
Organism: Macrotis lagotis; assembly: GCF_037893015.1. Lineage (NCBI taxonomy): Eukaryota > Metazoa > Chordata > Mammalia > Peramelemorphia > Peramelidae > Macrotis > Macrotis lagotis. The sequence goes on along the minus strand of NC_133660.1, from coordinate 140,878,471 downwards.
CAACATTTTAATTGTTTATTACTTTAAAATTAGCACAGCAAGTAATTTCTTTGCCTTATGAGTATGTCTTACTACTGTTGCTGGTACTGTTTATCAAAAATTAAAATGAGAGTATAAAGTATATAGAGTTAGTTTTCTAAGAAAACATAGGAAGAAAATATTCCTAAGAAGGAAACTAAAGTAAGAATATTGGGGATTATATTTGCTTTCACAAAACATTACTTGCAGTAATGTGAAAATAGACATGTAAATCATGAAAAAATAATTCAACTGAATTAAATTAATTTTTAAGTGACCTGTAATAGGCATCAGTGCATAAAATTAAAGAAACAAAACTGTGTAACTTCTAGGATGGAACAAGGAAGCACCTGAAACATTTTCCAAAACAACTTTGAATGAAAAATCAAAACAGATGCTATATCAAAAGAACTATCCAAAAAACACAGTGAAATAACTTTTCAGGAAGATATCTAGGAGGTACTTCAGGAAAGCTGTATCTCATATGTACAAAAGAGGAGTATGATTCAGAGTAGGTGGGAGTTCTGGGAAGCAGGCAAGACACTTTGGGACAAATAAGGTTCTGATGCAGCTCAGGTCCTGGCTCAGTAGGTGAGGAGTGAGAATCCAAATCCCAGCTCTGAAAGTGAGATTCAAGCCAAGGAAGGCTTGTATGGAATTGTACTAACTTAAATCATAAACACCAGAAAAGTCAGAGAGGAAAGCAGGGATCATAACACAGGACCCTAACACTAAAAGCTGTACACTATTGGTCTCAAATCCAGAAGTATCTCTTGAAAGAGTTTAAAAAGGATTTTAGACTTCCAGCCACGGTGGCAAAAAGAAGCCAGGCACTGTTGTAAGCTCTCCTGGCTTTCTCTCAGAATCAACATGAACTAAACTTCTTAACAGATTTTTGAAACCAAAAAAGCCATAGAAGAACTAACAGGAAGGACATCTATCAACAAGGTCAGTCATGGGAGCCTGGGAAAGCCAGAGGCAAAGAGCAGAAAATTAGCACAGACATAGTAGGGTGATGCTGGGGACTGACCAGAGAAAAAACTGTGGAAGTATTAGTTGTGTGTATAGTGGGCAGGGGAACTCCAGAGAGGTGGCCCAGATATCCATGCAGTCAGCTGAGCTGATCAGGAAGATCCTGCCATGAGACCCTATGTTTCCAGTTGAGTTCCCCTCCCCCATCCATCCTACTGGTGTTTGCGCTGGCACTGAGGCTCAAGTGTAGGTAGATCTTCCCCTGCACAAATTGGGGATTAAGTAAATTAAAGATCTAGGCCCTGGGCCTAGCTCACATTGTTCCAGGACAGCTCAGATCCTACTGCCACAGTCCCAAGTTTAGCCAGGGATAGCTATACTTATCTCAGACAAAGCAGTTTAAAAAATAGATGTCATTAAAAGAGATAAAGAAGGAAAGTATGTCCTTCCTACAAGGTATCATAGACAATGAAATAATTTCAATATTAAATATATATGCACCAAATAGTATTGCATCAAATTCTTAAAGGAGCAGTTGAATGAATTACAGGAAGACAGAGGCAGTAAAACCCTACTGGTGAGAGACCTAAATCCCCCCTCTTTCAGAATTAGATAAATCTAACCATAAAATCAAAAATAAGTGAGGGTAAATAAAATGTTAGAAAAATTAGATATGCTAGAACTTAGGAGAAAATTGAATGGGGACAGAATATAATACACCTGTTTTTTTCTGATATACATGGCACCTACACAAATATTGACCATGAAATAGGGCATTAAGGCATCATATTCAAATTCAGAAAGACAGAATTATTGAATATATTCTTTTCTCACCATGATGCAATAACAATAATTTGCAATAATTGGCCATGGAAAGATAAACCTAAATCTAATTGTAAACTAAATAACCTCTTTTAAAATAATGATTGAATATAATAACAGATTATAGAAAGAATTAGGGATTTCATCCAAGCAATGACAATAACAACACATCATATCAAAACATATGGATTGCAGCCAAAGCATTGATTAGGGACATGTATTATATATCTAAATGCTTACAGGAATAAATTAGAGAAAAATGAAAGCAATGAACTGTGAATGCAACTAAAAAAGTTGGAGAAAGAACAAATTAAAACCCCCCAATTAAATATTAAATAATAAATTCTAAAATTTAAGAGAGAAATTCATAAAATCAAAAGCAAGAAATATATTGAATTAATAAATAATACCAAGAGTAGGAGTTATGAAAAAGGCCTTTGAAATAGATAAACCTTTAGGTAATTTGATTTAAAAAAATAAAGATAAAACCAAAATACTAGTATTCAAAATGAAAAAATTGAACTCAACACCAATGAGGAGGAAATTAAAGTAACAATTCATAACTATTTTGTCAAACTATGACAACTGATTTGATAATCTAAGGGTAATGGATAAATATCTACAAAAATATAAATTGTCCAGATTAAATGAATAGGAAGTTACATACCCACATAACCGTATCTCAGAAAAAAAAAACTTCAACAAGTCATCAGTGAATTCCCTAAAAGTAATCTCCAGGGATAGAAAGATTCAAAAGTGTATTCTATCAAACCTTTGGGGAACAATTGGTTCCTATTCTATATAAAATATTTGGAAAAATAGGTGAAGATAGAACTCTGCTCAATTCCTACTATAACAAAAATACAGTGCTGATACCTAAACCAGGAAGGTTTAAAACAGAAAAATGTTATGGACCAATTTCCCTAAAGAATGTGGATGTAAAAAAGCATAACTAAAATCTTAACAAAGTTATTATAGCAAATTATCACTAGGATAATACACTGATCCAGCAGGATTTATTCCAGGAATGGTGGGTTGGTTTAATATTAGGAAAACTGACAGCATATTTGATTATATTAATAACAAACCTAACAGAAATCATAGGAATCATATGTACCTATTATTTGCAAAAACTCTAGAGAGAATAGGAATAAATGGATTGTTCCTTAAAATGACAAGCAGTACCTATCTGAGACCATCAGCAAGCATTATATACAATGGGGATAAGCTATAAGCTTTCCCCAATATGTTGAGCAGTGAAACATGTGTGCCCATTATCATCAATGCTATTCACTATCATATTTAAAATGTTAACTTCAGCAATAGGAAAAAAAAAGACACTAAAGGAATTAGATTTTGGAAGGAAGAAATAAAACTCTCACTCTTTGCACATGACATGTTGTTATACCAAGAGAACCCTAAAAAGGACTGTAAAAAACTACTCAAAACAATTAGTAAATTTAACAAAGTTACAGGATATAAAATTAACCCACTTAAATATTCAGCATTTTTATATATTACCAACAAGATACAACAGCAAGAGTTAGAAAGAAAATTCCTATTTAAAATAATATCAGACAACATAAAATACTAGGGAGTCCACCTGGCATGTTAGACTCAGAACCTCAATGAAAACAGCTATAGAACAATTTTTACACTAATAAAATTAGATCTAAATAAATAGATGAATATCAACTCTTCATCAATATCCTGAGTTAATATAATAAAAATGACAATTCTACCTAAATTAAACTACTTTGTGCCATACCAAAAAATTCTTTAGTGAGCTAGAAAAAAAAATGTTTAGGTTTTTGCAAGGTAAGTGGGGTTAAGTGGCTTGCCCAATGCCACACAGATAGGTAATTATTAAGTGTCCTGAGATCAGATTTGAACTCCGGTACTCCTGACTCCAGGGCCAGTGCTTTATCCACTGTGTCAGCTAGCTGCCCCTGAGCTAGAAAAAATTTTAACTAAATTCATATGGAGAAACAAAATGTCAACGAATATTATGGTATTTAATGAAAAAAAGTAAAAGTAGGTGTCTTAGCCCTACCAGATGTAAAATTATATTATGATTCATCAATCATGAAAACCGCATAGTATAACTCTTGATTAAATCATGAAAAAGGGTAAAAACCTCACACATACAAAAATAGTTAGAGTGGCTCTGTTTGTAGTGGCAAAGATTTGGAAATTAAGGGGATTGCCATCACTTGTGGAATAGCTAAGCATTTTGTGCCATTCGTATGTGATGGGCATATATATATATATATATATATATATATATATATATATATATATATATATATATATATATACATATTGTTCTATTAGAAAGCAGGAGAAATGGGGTTTCACAGAAGCCTGAAAAAAATTGCACAAACTGATGCTGAGATGAACAGAACCAGAAGAACATTGTAAACCCTAACAACATGGAGTGATGATAAACCTTCATGAAATTTCTCACTCCATTAGTGAAATAATCATGGACAATATTAGGGTATCTGATGGAGAAATCCATCTGTATCCTGAGAAATAAGTGTGGAGCTTTTTAAAAAAAAAACTTTTATTTTAAGGTAATGGGGTTAAACGACTTGTCCAATTTCATATGGCTAGGTTATTTTTAAATGTGTCAGGCTGGATTCGAACTCAGGTCTTCCTGACTTCAGGAGCAGTGCTCTATCCACAATGCCACCTAGTTGCCCCTAAAAACTGTGGAGTTTTAATTAAGAACTGGTTTTTACCTTCAATTTTCTAAAAAAAAATGTCATCTTATGTTTTACCTAATTTTGTTATCTCTTCTCCTTAAAGATATATTTTTCTCTCAATGCATTCAATTTTTTTTAGGTTTTGCCAAGGCAAATGGGGTTAAGTGTCTTGCCCAAGGCCACTCAGCTAGGTAATTATTAAATGTCTGAGACCAGATTTGAACACAGGTAATCCTGACTCCAAGGCCGGTGCTTTATCCACTATGCCACCTAGCAGCCCCCAATGCATTCAGTTTTAACTCCATGTATAACTTGGAAGCAAATGTAAAGACTGTCAGTTTGTCTTCTGTTGGGGGGCAGGGTTGAATGAAGGGAGGGAGGGGAAAAATTGTAAAATCCCAAACCTTACAAAAACGATTAGTAGAAACTATTATTGATATTTAATTGGAAAACAAAATACTTACATTAAGAATAAAGGGATGAACAACAAAAATTAGGGAAGACAATATATGCTTTGAAAAATAAATACAAAATACATAACAAAAAAAAAAAAACCCTCGCTAGACCTTACCATGGGAGTTGATATCATTTGTTTTTTGTTTTCTCTCCTTTTTTGTCAATAAACCCTTTGAAAAACCAAAAAAAAAAAAACCATAAATAAAAAAATGATTTTAAAAGTCAAAGAAGGGGAAGCTAGGTGGTGTGGAAGATTAAAGCACCGGCCATGGAGTCAGAAGGACTTAAGTTCTCAGACACCTAATAATTACCTAGCTGTGTGATCTTGGGCGAGTCACTTAACCCCACTTCCTTGCAAAAAAAAAATAAAAAAAAGTTAAAGATGTCAGGAAGAAGAAAATCAGGAAAATAAATGTGTCATTCAAGAGAATTGTGAAAAACTGACTGAGGAACAGAATAAATGGAAAAATCAAATTGACTAGTTGGAAAGTAAAAGTGACCAATTAGAAAAGGAAAGAAACTCATCTAAAAGTAAAAATTAGCAAGAGGGAAAAGGGAAACTCAAAAGAAAAATAAAAACCTAAGAGGAAAATAAAACTTTAAAAGGAAAATTGGAATTATGTTAACTTATGACTCAATGAGATGCAAATGTTCTATCAAAGAAAACAAAAGGCCAAAAATATAGAAAAAAAAGTATATAATACTACTTAGGGAAAATTAATGATGTGGAAAATAGATTAAGGAGAGATAATTTTATATATTCTTAGTCTACCTGTAACACATGATCAGAAAAAAGAGCCTGGATAATATCTTACAGGATATTATCATGGAAAATTATCCTAATAACCTAGAACAAGATAAAATCATCCTTTAAAGAATCCATTGATCACCACCAAAAAGGAGATTTCAAAATAAAAACCCCAAAGATTATTGTAACAAAATTTACAAATTTTCAACTAAAGGAGAAAATACTATAATTAGCCAAAGGAGAGAATAAATTTAAATATTAGGGAGTCATAGTCAGTAGTCAGGATGACACAGGACTTCCCAGCTTAAACTTTAAGGGATTGATGGACTTGGAATATGAAATCCTGGAGTGTAAAGGAGCTTAAATTAAAGCCAAGAATCAACTACCCTGCAAAATTCATCATATTTGTTTAGAACAAAAGATGGACTTTCAGTGAAATAGAGGTCTTTCAAATATATATGATGTAAAGTCCAAAATTAAACAGAAAATTGTTCTTTAAACAAAAGTTTCAAGAAATGAGTAGAAAGATAAATAGAAAGGTGTAAAACAGTTAAGACAATAAGCCTAAAGTATGTAAATTCCTCCATCTGGATTTTTAGGACATTTGCAAGGAGCGTACTAAGGCAGAGGTTTTGTATGTAAAGTGATTGTGATAGGATCGCACTTTTTAGTTCTTCAGGGTTTTATTTACACTGGGACATGGAGAGGCAGAATTCTTGTGAAAGGGGGTGTAGGAATAAATTGAGTGGAAAGAATGAAATCAAAATGTTTACTCCTAATTCTCTGGAAGAGTCAAGTTCACTTACAGAAGTCAGAAACTTTCTTAAGTTCTTTCAGGTTTTCCTCACAAGCAATATTAATCAATTTATAAATTAATTTGTAGTGACAAAATGCACAAAGGAATAGATTTGAAGATCTTCCACCAAGGACTGTCTCCAGTGGAGATTAAGTATATCCATGGCAGGGAAAAATAACACCAGCACATGGGCAGGGGGTTGAGGGGGGACTAACTGTAGGTTCTCATCTGTGGGAGAAATCACAGATGGAGTGTGAACTTGACAGGTATATGGCATAGCAAGGCTTTGCTATAGAACTCCCACTCAATTCTCTAGACTCCTATTCGGTAATCAATATAGATTGGACAGTTCAGCCCAGATGACAAGTCCCCCAGCAAACAGAAAGCTTAATCCAGTGAAAAACACTACTGGCATTCCAATACTAACAGCCCAGAGAACAGGTCCCAAGCATACCCCCAGTAGATAGTCCATGGAATGGGCAGTTTGAATTCTAAAAGGAGATTTTCCACAGAGAAACCAAAGGTTTTTCTTAACTCAGTTGATCCAGTAAGCAACCCCTTGAAGTTCCCAACACCAATGGCCTCAGGGCAGTAAATAGGTTTCAAGGGTTCTCAACACCAAAATTTTGTGATCAGGTCCCTCAACCCATATAAGAATTCTGGGATAGTGTCCAATAAAGAAACTTAAATTAAGTACAAAAGATGAGAAACAAACAGTCTATAGCAAGTTACCTTGGAAATAAGGATGACCAAAATAGCTTCTCAAAGGAGAATGACATAAAGAACAGGTGAAGTGGCAGGGTAGAATATGCATTGTTCTTCAATTCAGAAAGGCTTCTTGGAAGAGTTCAAAAAAGATTATACAAATAAAATGTAAATTTTGATAAGATATGCAAGAGAAATTTAAGATCTTGCAAAAGAAAGCACAAAAATTGACAAAGATAGCAAATATTTTAAAATTACAATTGGACACAAGAAAATTTTATACACACACACACACACACACACGCACACACACACACACACACACACACACCACACACACATATATATTTATATATATATATATATATATATATATATATATATATAATAGAAAAAGAGAAACAAAAACAAACCAAAGGAAATAATTCTTGAAAAATATTCTGAGGCAAATGGTGGCTCATTGTTCCATGAGATATCAACAATCATTTTAAAAATATTTTTTAAATAAAAAATAGATGAAAATGGAAAAAATGCATTATTGGAAAGGAGCTGACCTGGAAAATTTTACCAGGAGAGATAAATTGAAATTTACTAGACTATTTGAAAGCCATTATGAAAATTAAAATAAATATAAAATTTTAAAGAGTTATCGTGGAAACATCTTTTTTGGACTAATAAAGGAAAACTACCTTGATAACTTGTAACCAGAGGCAAAACAGACATTCAAAACAATACACTGATCCCCTCTTGAAAGAGATCCCTAAGTGATAATACCAAGGAATACTATAATGATGTCCCAAAATTATCAGATGAAAGAGAACATCCTGTGAGTGACCAGAATTAAGCAAGTAAATATCAAGTCATCACAGTCAGGTAAACCAGGATATGGGAACATTAACATTAAAGGAGAAAAGGACCTGTAATATAATATTCTGGCGGGCAAAGTAATTTGTGTTATAATCAGCAATCAACTTCCCAGAAAATTGAACATATCATTTCAGTGGAAAAGATGAATATTTAACAAAATAGATTCAAATTTTCCTCAGTAAAAGAACAGAGTTGAAAAGAAAATATGATCTTCAAACAGGAGACTCAAAAGGTAAATACAAAGATAAACAGAAGAAATGAAAAAGATTGTCTTGGGGTGCAGAGCCAAGATGGCTACAGGAGAACACCCTTACTTAGGAGCTTTCTCCAATATATTTCAAAAAACCTTAAAATTATGACTCTAACTAAATTTTCAAGAACCAGGAACCACAGAAAGATCCAGTGAGGAATTTCTCTAGCCCAAGTTAAACAGGAAAATATTTTCAAGGTCCCATTCCATGGGCTTAGAGGGGCAGAAGAATGCATATTGAAGGATCTTCAGCCTTCCACAAACAGACTCGGAGTGCCTGGAGCCCTGGGAACCTGACTCCTTGCAGCAGAAGCAGTTTCCTGACCTGTTGCCCCAGAGATCATCAAGCACAACTTAGAAGATCAGCAGGGAGACCTCAGTCAGGGCAGGCACAAAGCCCAGGCCAGCATGGCCCTCCTCTGCAGGTACTAGGCCCTCAGCACAGCCCAGATTTCAGGAAACAGAAGCAGGGCTGTGAAGCTGCTCAGCAGGAGTTGCCTGGCAGCTGCTTCCTGAGCACTCAGTACACAGAAGGTAAGGGAGTAGAGGGAGACAGCCGATGTCTGTCCTCTGTCTTTGGAACAGGATTCTGGGGATTTGAACGTATTCAGATCTTGGTCACAGTCTGGGCCCTATAGAGGAAGGATCCTCCTCACAAGCCTGGAGGAGAGGGGTGAACTTGTGGTCATTCACAGAACAGTACACAGGTAGGAAAACAATCAGAGCTTCACACACTGAGGTCATTGTAGGGGCGTCCCAATAATATTCAAAAGGTCAGGAAGCTCCTCAAAACCAGGCACACAGAGGGAAAATGAATAAACAGAAAAAAAAGGAAGCTGATCATAATAGACAATTACATTGGTTCTATGGAGGACCAAAATACACACTCTGAAGATGAGAAAGTCCAAGCTTCTGCATCTAAAGACTCTGAGAAGTATAAAAGTTGGCCTCAGAGCTCAAAAAAAGATTTTGAGATTCAAGTAAGGGTGGTAGAAGAAATATTGGGAAAAGAAATGAAAGTAATGCAGGAAAAACATGAAAATGAAGTCAGCAGCTTAGTCAAAGCAATCCGAAAACTGCTAAAGTACATAGCATGTTGCAAACCAGTTTAGGTCAAATAGATAAAATAGTTCAAAAAATTAATGAGGAGAAGAATGCTTTTAAAAGTGGAAAAGGAGATAAGAAAGCTCTCTGAGGAAAAGCAATTTTTCAAATGAAGAATGGAGCTAAAGGAAGCTGATGACGTTGCAAGAAATCAAGACAATTATTCAACAACAAAAGAATGAAAAATCAGAAGAAAATGTGAAATATTTCATTGTAAAATCAACTGATGTGGAAAAGAGACACAGAAAAGATAATTTAAAAATTATTGGGCTACCTGAGTCATGATCAGGAAAAGAGCATTGACCACATTTTTAAAGTCCAACAAGATGGAAAAGTGGGAAAACCAGAGGGATAATTTAAGCCACAGTGCAGTCCAGGTCCCCATAGTTTGACAACAACATAATTCCCAACAACTTTATAGCAAGCCAGAAGGAAGAGTCCCAAACTCAAACAAAATCTGAACCTTGGGAAAACTGAGGCAACAGAAAAGACTGAGTTTAGAATAAACCACCATGTAGTTAGAACCTGCACAAAAAGTAGGAAAGAAACCTCTGCAAAGGCAAGATCTGGACTGTACAGGAAACAACTTGGCCAATGACAAGCCAGGGATCAGATCCTAGCCCCAGCATAAAAAGCTTGGCTCTATAATTCATTATATCCCAGGAGCAGAGGTCAAACAATAAAAATGAGCAAAACAAATTTTAAAATTAAAATAGAAATATACTTTACAAATAAAGATGATGACAATGCCATATCAGAAGAAGGAATCAGTGGAAAATTACTCACAGGGGAATTCTCAAAAGAAACTATGGATTGGATGCAACTCCAAAAGCTCATAGAAGAGTATTTAAAAAGAATTTAAAAAACAAAGAGGAGAGGAAGGGGAAAATGAGAAAAAGAAATAAAAGGAATGTCAGAAAATTATAAAAAATTAACAAAGAAATCAACTTCATAAAAACGTAAAAATAACCAACCGGAAAAAAAAAGAATGTAACTCTTCAAAAAATATAATTGGCCCACTGGAAAACAAAACACAAAAGTACATTGAAGAAAATAAAACCCTAAAATTTAGAATTTACCAAATAGAAATCATGAATCTATGAAACTACCTGATTCCATGAAACAAAATAGAAATGCTAATAAAAACTGAAGAAAACCTATAGTATCTTTCAGGAGAAACAAATGACTGGAAAAATAAATCCAGGAGAGATAATCTAGGAATCATCAGACTACTAGATAGCCAAGATCTAAAAAGCAATCTGTAAATCAACTTTCATGAAATTATCAGCAAAAAACTATCCAAATATGCTTGAATAAGTAGACAGTATAATCATTGAAAGAATACATAGAATTCCCTCAGATAGAGTACCTAAGGATAAAAATTCTAAGGGCTATTTTAGCCCAATTCCAGAATTCTCAAATAAAGGACAAAATACTGAAAGCAGCAAAAAGGAAATAATTTAAATGCAAAGGAAACATAAACAGACTTACTCAGGATTTATCAGACTACACATTAAAGGAATGGAGGACCTATAATATCATATTTCAGAGTACAAAGGACCTGGGAATTACACCAAGATTTTACTACCTTGCAAGATCCACCATATACTGTCAGAGGAAAAGATGGATGGTCAATGATATATAGGATTTCCAAAATTACCTGACAAAAAGATCAGGATTGAACAGAGAATACATTAACCCAATACATGACTCAAGAGTTGCATAAAAGGCAGTGAGAAGAATAAAGAAGAAACAAAACCAAAATAGAAAGGAAAAGAAAAATCAATGTTAGTTAAAACCATTAAATTGTATAAAAAACTTTAGGGGAAGATATAATTCTTCAGAATCACATTTCCCTTCGTATACTTTAAGTGTTGAATATAATTGAAGAAATTAAACTCAGAGGATATAGATATGGTTGTGTCTTGTCTTTACATTGAAGAGGACCAAGATAGTCTCACTATATTTGAGACCAAAATACCCTAATGAAAAGCAGGCATGTTTACACTAAAATAAATGTTTCAGTTTCCATTGACCTACTTTAATTTTGCTTTCCTCACAAAGCTTAGCTCTTTCTCAAATGAGAGCCTCATAATGTAGGTTGTCCTGTGTCATGGTCTCCCAAACCTTACAATCAATTCTACAGTTGTTAAGACCTTTCAAGTATCCTAGTAATTTGAACTATTTGAGACTCTATAGCTAATTAAATCAGAGTTGCACTCAATCTATACTTTACTTAATGAATATTTAAGTACCCAAGATTGGGAGGAAAAGGGGAAGTGTGGAAGAAAGTAGGCTTAGGTGGGGGGGTGGGGGTGGAAGAATACAAATGGTCCATGGAATGATTTGGTTTTGGATGATAATTTGGCCCGTGAAGCTTATATGTCTTTTGGAGGCACTTGTAAAGGGGTTAAGGTAAAAAATTATTGCAATTTGATATATCTCAAGACTCTTGAGAAGTGTACTTCTAATGAGACAGAACAGAAGCTGGTACTTATTTACTGTGAGGCAATGTTTGTTATCAAATAAGTATTCAAAAAACCCATCTGTGACTGCTTTGATAGTACTTTGAGCTTATTGAGCAATCAATTAATCAAACTGAGATTGATGATGCCTGATTAATAGTAATTGACTGATAAATATCTCCAGGTGAAAAGACACAAAGATCTATAAGGTTAGACAGAAACCAGGAAGGGTATAAATACTGAGCAAATTATATTCAATATATTTGGCCCAGTGAGGAAATAAAATACAATCACAGTTGGGTTTGAAGAATCTATCCTACTCTAGAGAAAGGATGTTGGGAAAAGGGAAAATGAGGAAAGAAGGGACAGATAAAAGGGAAATTGATGGGGTAACTAAGGAGCTGAGTGCAAATCTGTCCTCAGAGACATAATAATTACCTAATTGTATGAACTTGAGTACATTATTTAACTCCATTGCCTTGCACAAACCCTCCAAAAAGAAAAGGTGAAGACACAAGTGAAAATAAACTGATAGATAAATTTTAAAAGAAAAGTTAAAGGGAGAAGGGAGTAAACCTTTGATAAGGAGGAATAAGAAGAAAGGAAATGGAAAACTATAAATGGGGAAAGATAGTATGCAGGGAAACACAGATTTAGTAAACTTAACTGTAGATGTGATTGGGATATACTCTCTAATAAAATAAAAGCAGGTAGCAGAATGGACTAAAAACCATTATCCTACAATATGCTGTTTACAAGAAATACATTTGAAGCAGAGAGTTACACACAGGGAAAGGTAAAAGGCTGGAACAAAATTTATTATGCTTCAGCTGCAATAAAAAAAATCAGTGGTAATAATCCTAAGCCCACATAAAACAAAAGCAAAAATTGATTTCATAAAAGGGATAAGGAAGGAAACTACTCCTTCAAAAACAGCAACTTAGGTAATGAAGCTATATCATGATTAAGCATTCATATACCTAATGGCATAGCATCCAAATTCCTAGAGGAAAAGCAGAATTACAAGGAAACATAACCAGTAAAATATGGGGGACCTCAAGCTCCCTCTCTCAGAACTGGATAAATCTAACTACAAAATAAATAAGAAGGGTGCTAAGAAGGGGAACAAAATCTTAGAATAATTAGATATTATTTACCTTGGAGAAAACTTAATTGTAGAAAAGAATATATCTTTAGTTCTGTAGTATATGGTACCTACAACAAAACTGACCCTGTACTAGTGCATAAAAACTTTGTAATTAATTGCAGAAACCAAAAATAATAAATGCATACTTCTCAGATCAAAATGCAATAAAAATCACATGCAATAAAGGGTCACTAAAGAAAAATCAAAAATTAATTGGAAATTAAATAACAATTTAAATGATATGTGAATCAAACAGCAAATCATCAAAATAATCAATAATTGTAGCCAAGAAAATGAAAACAATGAGATATCGTAACAAAATTTATGAGATGCAACCAAGGATTTTGTTGTGGGGAAATTTAGAAATCTATATACTTATATGAATAAAATAGAGAAAAAGATCAATAAATTAAAGCTAAGCTCCTCAAATGAAGACCAAATTAGAAAATCTGAAAATCAAAGGGGATATTAATAAAATTGAAAACAAGAATATAATTGATCTAATAAATGTAACTAAGATTTGGTTTATGTAAAAGCCAATAAAATAGATGAATTTATTAATTCCTATTATACATAATTAATTCCTACTCTACATAAACAGTTTAAAAATGGGAGAAGCAGTTCTGAAAAAAATCCTTTTATGACATCAATATGATACTTATACCTAAACCAGAAAGAAACAAATCAGAAAAAGAAAATTATAGGCAAATCTCCCTAATGAACATTGATACAAAAATAATGATACAAGAGAGATGATAACCAAATTATTGGTATCAAAAAGCCACCAATATAAGTGTAAATAAAAGATATATTATAGAACTATTTTGACAAACTTTATGCCAATAAATTTCATAGCCTCAATAAAATGGATGAAAATTTACAGAAATACAAAATACGCAGATTAATAGAAAAGGAAAAGTAATCCCAAGTCAAGAAAAAAAATGAAGAAACCATCAAAAAATTCCCTAAGAAAAGCCTCCATGTTCAGATCCAATTACAAGTGATTTCTACCAAATAATTTAGGAAAAAATCATTCAAATCCTACATAAACCATTTAAAAATAGGAGAAGGAAGAGTTCTGCAAAAATTACTTATATGACACCAAAATTGTACTGATACCTAAATCATAAGCCAAATACAGAATAAGACAATTATAGACCAATCTCCCTAATGAATATTAATACAAAAAATTTATATAAAATTTTAACAATGTGATTACACCAAGTTATTGTTAGGATAAAACACCATAATTTGAACCAGATAGGCAGAGATGTTTCAATCTTGGGAAAACAATCAACATGTTTAAATATGCTGATAGAAAAACCAGCAGAAATCAAATGATTATCTCAATATACTGAAAAGCCCTTTATAAAATACAATATCTGTTCCTATTAAAAGCACTAGAAAGTATTAGAATGAATGGTGTTTTCTTTAAAATTATAAGTAGTAACTATCTAAAACCCTCAATGAGTATTATATGTAATAGGGAAAAAACTAGGAACATTTCCAATAAAATCAGGGGTGTATCAGCACCATTGCTTTTTAATATAGTCTCAGAAATGTTAGCTAAAAGGAATAAGAGAAGAAAAAGAAATTGAAGAAATCAGAGTGGACCATAAGGAAACAAAGCTTTTACTCTTTGCAGATGATAGGATGGTATACTTAGTGAACCCAAGAAAATCATCTGAAAAATATTTGAAACAATTAACAAATTCAGCAAAGTAGCAAGATATATAATTAATCCCCCACAAATCATCAGCATTTCTATATATAAACATCAAAGTCCAAGGGCAAGAGATAGAATTAGAAATTGCATTTAAAGAAAATATTAGACAACATTAAATACTTGGAAATCCACCTCCCACAACAAATCCAGAAATAATATGAATAGAATTAAAAAACAGTTTTCGCCCTAATAAAGTCAGATCTAAATAATTAGAAAAATGTCAGTTCCTCATAGTTTGGTTGAGCAAATATAATAAAAATGACAATTCTACAAAAATTAAATTACTTATTCATTGCCCTTCATTTCAAGCTACCAAATATTTATTTTACTGAGCTAGAAAAAATAGCAACAAAATTCATCTGGATAAATAGCAGGAATAGCAAGGGATCTTATGGGGGAAAAAATATAAATGAATATCACCTAACTCTATCAAATCTACAAACTATACTATAAAATGGCAATCATCAAAACTGACTAGTTCTGGTTAAGAAATAAAGTAACTGATCAGTATAAACAGTAGTAAATGATTACAGTAACCTACTCCTTAACAAACCCAAAGATATTAGCCTCAGTATTTGATAAAAATTGTTGGGAAAACTAGAAAATATTATGGAAAAACAATTTGGATAGATCCACATTTCACACCCTATAATAAAATGAGATGAAAATGGGCACAGGACTTAAACATAAAGAATGACACATAGCTGAATTAAAAGATCATGAAATTCTTTATGCATCAAATCAATGGAAAGGGAACAAATTTATGACCAATCAAGAAATAGACTCTATTATAAATTGGAAAACATGATCAGGTTAGAGTTATACCAGGCAGTCAAAAATAGTTCAAACTTTAGGAAAACACTCAACATAATTAAACATTCATAGTAAAAAACAAGAGAAACCTTATGACTATCTCACTAGATCCTGAAAAAGCCTTTGATAAAATATAACATTAATTCCTATTAAAAACACTAGAAAGTTTAAGGATAAATAGAGTTTTCTTTAAAATAATAAATAGTATCTATCTAAAGCATCAACAAATATTATATTTAATAGGATAAATTCAGAGCATTTCCAATAAATTCAGGGATGAAACAATGATGCCCATTACACATTACTATTAAATACAGTATTAGAAATGCTAACAGTAGCAATAAGAGAAGAAAAAGAAATTGAAAGAATCAGAATTGGCAATGAGGAAGCAAAACTTTCACTCTTTGTCGATGGTATGATGGTATTCCTAGAGAATCCAAGAAAATCATTTAAAAAATTCATTGAAACACCTATCAAATTCAGTAAAGTAGCAGTATATTAAATGAACCCACATAAATCATTGGCATTTCTATATATGAAAAATAAAGCCCAATAACAGGAGGAAGAAAGAAGAAACTCCATTTAAAATAACTGTAGACAACATTAAATAAATGGGAATCCACTTCTCAAGACAAATTCAATATTTTTATGAACACAAATAAAATTAGCTCTAAATACATGGAAAAATGTCAAATGCTCATGCTTAGAACAAGCGAATAGAATAAAAATGACAATTTTACCAAAATTAAATTACTTGTTTCATACCAACCAAACTCCCAAATAACTACTGTATTGATCTAGAAATAATAGTAACAAAATTAATCTGGAACAACAAATGGACACCAAGGAAACTGATGAAAAAATGTAATGGAATACATTACAATACAGATCTAAATTACAATACAATTGCATTACAATACAATACAATACAGATCTAAAACTATACTATGAAGCAGCAGTCATCAAAATTTCCTGGTGCTGGTTAAGAAACAGAGTAATGGATTAGTTGATTAGGATATGTTCAAAAGAAACTGCAGTAAATGAATGCAGCAATCTCCTATTTAACAAACTCAAAGACAACAGTTTTTTAGATAAGAATTCACTATGTGCAAAAAATACTGGGAAAAGTGAAATCTAGTATGGCAAAAACTAGGCATAGATGCACATCTCACACCATATACCAAATAAGCTCAAAATAGGTACAGGGTTTACATATAGAGACTGTCATCATAGAAAAATTAATAGACCACAAATAGACCAAAATAGACCAAAAATACTATCTGATCTATGGAAATAGAGATAAATTTATGACCAAATAAGAATTAGAGCACATCACAAACTGCAAAATGAATGATTTTCACTATGTCAAATTTTAAAAGTTTTGCACTAATATAATCAATACTACCAAAATTAGAAGAGAAGCAGAAATCTGGAAAATAATCTTCACAACCAGGAATGTTGATAAAGGTCTCATTTCTAAAATATATAGAGAATTGCATCCCATTTATAAGGTCACAAGTCTTTCTCCAGTTGATAAATGGTCAAAGGATATGAACAGTTTTCAAATGAAGAAATTAAAGCTATATAGAATTATATGAAAAAAATGCTCCAAATCACTGTTGATTAAAGAAATGCAAACTAAAACAACAATGAAGTATCATCTTAGACATATTAGATTAGTCCAGATAAGAAAAAAAAGGGAAAATGATTAATGTTGGAAGGTTGTGGGAGGACTGGGACATTGATGCATTGCTTGTGGAGCTGTGAAGGGATCCATCCTTTCTGGAGGGCAATATGGAACTATGTCCAAAAAGAAATAAAACTACTCATACCCTTTGAGCCAGCAATTCCAATTCTAGTACTATATTCAGAAGAAATTGTATAAAATGGGAAAATTCCAATATGTTCCAAAATATTCATACCAGCTCTTTATGTAGTAGCAAAGAATCGCGTATTCAGGAGATGCCCATCAGTTGGGGAATGGATGAACAAGTTACAGTAGATGAATACTATGGAATATTGTTCTATAAAAACATAAATGGTTGAACTCTAGAGAAGCATGGAATGACTTAAAGGATCTTATGTTTTGTGAAGGGAGTATAGTCAAGGGAACAATATACACATCAACATTATGAGATGAAGAACCTTTATTAATGCCTCTTGAAAATCCAGGGAGCTAGGACAACTGTATTAGGTATTGCATGGAATATAGTGTCCCCAAGAGAAGAAAAACAAAAAAAACACACGATTATTGTTTTTAATCCCTACCAAATATGATAAGCACTTTATAGAAAAAGAATATTATCTATCTCTTTCCCTTAATCCTAATTCTTCATGCCAAAAATAACTAATTTGAAAAAATGTTTAACAAAATATGCATGGAAAATGCTAACCTGACTGTTCTCTACTGATGGGAAGGTAGTTGGGAGGGAAGGATGGAGGGAAATTTTGTAACTTGGAATTATGCGTATAAAAATGGATGAATTTTTTGTTATTTTGTAATATGAGATTTATTTTATTTAAGAGTCTAATGGTTTTCTTGCTTGCAATTTTATGAATCTCTTCCTTGATATTTAGAAATTCTCTTTTTTTAATTAATTTTTATTAAAGATATTATTTGAGTTTTACAATATTTCCCCCCATCTTGCTCCCCCCCCAGAAAGCACCCTTTCTCTTTACTTTGTTTCCATGTTGTACCTTGATCCAAATTGGGTGTTATGAGAGAGAAATCATATCCTTAAAGAAGAGGTGACAAGATCAGACAATAAGATATCTGTTTTTTTCTAAATTAAAGGGAATAGTCCTTGAACTTTGTTGAAACTTCACAGCTCCTTATTTGGATACAAATGGTACTCTCATTTGCAGACAGCCCAAAATTGTTCCTGATTGTTGCACTGATGGAATGAGCCAGTCCTTAAAGGTTGAACATCACTCCCATGTTGCTGTTAAGGTGTACAGTGTTTTTCTGGCTCTGCTCATCTCACTCAGCATCAGTACATGCAAATCCCTCCAGGCTTCCCTGAAATCCCTTCTCTCCTGGTTTCTAATAGAACAATAGTGTTCCATGACATACATATACCACAATTAGCTAAGCCATCCCCCAACTGAAGGACATTTACTTGATTTCCAATTCTTTGCCACCACAAACAGGGCTGCTATAAATATTTTTGAACAAGTAATGTTTTTACCCTTTTTCATCATCTCTTCAGCATATAGAGCCAGTAGTGGTATTACTGGGTCAAACTGTATGCACATTTTTGTTGCCCTTTGGGTATAGTTCCAAATAGCTCTCCAGAAGGGTTGGATGAGTTCAAAGCTCCACCAACAGTGTAATAGTGTCCCAGATTTCCCACAACCCTTCCAACAATGATGATTACCCTTCCTGGTCATATTGGTCAATCTAAGAGGTGTGAGGTGGTACCTCAGAGAAGCTTTAATTTGCATTTCTCTAATCATTCAAGATTTAGAGCATTTTTCATATGACAATGGATTACTTTTATCTCCTCCTCTTTAAATTGCCTTTGCATATCCTTTGAGCATTTGTCAATTGGGGAATTGCTTTTTGTTTTAAAAATATGACTCAGTTCTCTGTATATTTTAGATTTGTCAGAATCATTAGTTGTAAAGATTGTTTCCCAATTCACTACTTTTCTTTTGATCTTGGTTACATTGGTTTTATCTGTGCAAAAGTTTTTTAATATAATGTAATTGAAATCCTCTAATTGGGTTTTGCTGATATTTTCCAACTCTTCCTTACTCATAAACTGCTCCCCTTTCCATAGATCTGACAGGTAAACTAATCCTTGATCTTCTAATTTGCTTATAGTATTGTTTTTAATGTCCTGTAACCATTTAGATCTTATCTTGGTAAAGGGTGTGAAGTGCTGGACTAATCTAAGTTTCTTCCATACTCACTTCCAATTATCCCAGCAGTTTTTATCAAAGAGGGAATTTTTATCCCAATGGATGGACTCTTTGGGTTTATCAAACAACAGATTACTGTAATCATCTCTTGCTTTTACACCTAGTCTATTCCACTGGTCCACCACTCTATTTCTTAGCCAATACCAAACAGTTTTGATGACTGATGCTTTATAATATAGTTTTAGATCCGGTAGGGCTAAGCCACCTTCTTTTACACTTTTTTTTCATTGAGCTCCTGGCACTTCTTGACTTTTTATTTCTCCATATGAATTTGCTTACAATTTTTTCTAACTCATTAAAGTAATTTTTTGGAATTTTAATTGGTATAGTACTAAACAGATAGTTTAGTTTTGGTAGAATTGTCATTTTTATTATAGTAGCTCTACCTAACCTTGAGCAGTTGATATTTTCCCAGTTATTTAAATTTCATTTAATTTGTATGAGAAGTGTTTTATAATTGTTTTCAAAAAGATTCTGAGTCTGTCTTAGCAAATAGACTCCCAAGTATTTTATATTTTCTGCAGTTACTTTGAATGGGATTACTCTTTCTAGCTCTTCCTGCTGTATCTTGCTAGACATATAAAGAAAAGTTGAGGATTTATGAGGGTTTATTCTATAACCCTGAACTTTGCTAAAATTGCTAATTGTTTCCAGTAGTTTTTTGGATAATTTCTTGGAATTCTCTAGGTAGACCATCATGTCATCTGCAAAGAGCAAGAGTTTTGTCTCTTCCTTCCCAATTCTAATTCCTTCAATTTCTTTTTCTTCTCTAATTGCTGATGCTAAAATTTCTAATACAATATTGAATAGTAGTGGTGATAATGGGCACCCTTGTTTTACCCCTGATCTTATTGGGAAAGCCTCTCGCCTCTCCCCATTGAATATAATGCTTGTTGATGGTTGCAGATAGATACTGCTAATTATTTTAAGGAATAGTCCATTTATTTCTACAATCTCTAGTGTTTTTAACAGGAATGGATGCTGTGTTTTGTCAAAAGCTTTTTTCAGCATCTATTGATATGATCATATGATTTCTGATGGGTTTGTTGTTGATATAATTGTGTATACTAACAGTTTTTCTAATATTGAACCAACTCTACATTCCTGGAATAAATCCTACTTGATCATATTATATTATCCTAGCAATAACTTGTTATAATCATTTTGCTAAGATTTTATTTAGGATTTTTGCATCTATATTCATCAGGGAAATAGGTCTATAATTTTCTTTCTCTGTTTTAACTCTTCCTGGTTTAGGTAACAGCACCAGATTGGTTTCATAGAAAGAGTTAGGCAGAATTCCATCTTTCCCTATTTTTCCAAAGAGTTTATATAGGATTGGAACCAATTGTTCCTTAAATGTTTGGGAGAATTCACTTGTGTATCCATCAGGCCCTGGAGATTGATTTTTAGGGAGTTCAACAATGGCTTGTTGAATTTCTTTTTCTGAGATAGGGTTGTTTAGGTATTTAATCTCTTCTTCATTTAACCTGGGCAAATTATATTTTTTTAAATATTCATCCATTTCACTTAGATTATCAAATATTGGCATAGAGTTAGGCAAAATAATTTTGAATCATTACTTTAATTTCCTCCTCATTGGTGGTGAGTTCACCTTTTTCATTTATGATACTAGCAATTTGGTTTTCTTCTTTATTTTTTAAACAAATTTACCAGAGGTTTATCAATTTTGTTGGTTTTTTCATAATACCAACTTTTGGTTTTATTTATTAATTCAATAGTTTTTTTGCTTTCAATTTTTATTAATTTCTCCTTTAATATTTAGAATTTCTTATCTAGTATTTAAGTGGGGATTTTTGATTTGTTCTTTCTCTAATTTTTTAGTTGCATGTTTAGTTCGTTGATTTCCCTCTTTCTCCAATTTATTCATGTAAGCATTTTGAGCTATAATATATCCCCTCAGAGTCATTTTGAATGAATCCCTTAGGTTTTAATATGTTGTTTCACTATTATCATTATCTAGGATATAATCGTTAATTCTTTCTATAAATTGTTTTTTGGTCCACTCATTTTTTAAAATGAGGTTATTCAGTTTCCAATTTGTTCTGGGTCTATATCTCCTTAGCCCCGTATTGCATATGACTTTTATTGCCTTGTGATCTGAGAAAGATGTATTCACTATTTCTGACTTTCTGCAGCTGATCATTAGGTTTTTATATCCTAGTACATGGTCAAGTGTTGTATAAGTTCCATGTACTGCAGAGAAAAAGGTATATTCCTTTCTATCCCCATTCAGTTTCCTCCATAAGTCTACCATATCTAATTTTTCTAACAATCTATTTACCTCCTTAAATTCTTTCTTGTTTATTTTATGATTCGATTTATTTAGATCTGAGAGTGGTAGGTTGAGGTCTCCCAGTAGTAGAGTTTTGCTGTCTATGTCTTCCTGTAGTTCTTTCATCTTCTCCTCTAAGAATTTGGTTGCTGTCCCACTGGGTGCATATATATTGAATATTGAAATGACTTTATTGTCTATGGTACCTTTTAGGAGGATAAAGTTTCCTTCCTTATCTCTTTTAATGCTATCTATTTTTGCTGCTGCTTTGTCTGAGATAAGGATTGCTACCCCTGCTTTTTTTTTTTTACTTCAGCTGAAGCAAAATATATTTCACTCCAAACTTTTACCTTTACTCTATATGTATCTCTCTTCTTCAAATGAGTTTCTTTTAAGCAGCATATTGTAGGATTCTGGTTTTTAATATTCACTTATGTTTTAAGGGAGAGTTCATCTCATTCACATTCAAGGTTATGATTACTAATTCTTTATTGCCTTCCATGCTATCTTCCCTCTGTTAGTATTTTTCTCCCCAATGGATGAAAATTTTAAAGAAATGTATTAATAAAATCAATGCTGCCAAAATTAGAAGGAAAGCAGAAAGGTGGGAAACAATATTTACAACTCAGAGTTCAGATGAAGTTCTCAATTTTAAAATATATTGATAATTACATCAAATTTAAAATCTTTATGTTATTCCCCACTCCATAAATGGTCAAAGACTACAAATGAATAATTTTCAAATGAAGAAATTAAAACCATATATAACCATATAAAAATGTTCTAATAACTTTTTTATTTGAGAAATGAAAATTAAACAATTATGAGATATCTCCTCATACATATCAGATTGGCTAAATTGACAAAAATAAGAAATGACCAATGTTGAAGAAGGTGTAGGAGGATTGGCATATTAACACTTTACTGGTGGACTTGTGAATTTATCCAATCATTCTGGAGAACAACATAGAACTATGCCCAAAGAAAAATAAAACTGACCATTCTCTTTATCCCAGTTTCTAGGTCTATATACAAAACAAACAATAAAAAATGGGATATGTCCCACATGTTCCAAAATATTCATAGCAGTTCTTTCTGAGATTGCAAAGAAATAGAAATTAAGAGTATGCCTATCAAATGGGGAATGGTTGAACAAGTTTTGGTAAATGAATATTATGGAATCCTTTTGTTCTATAAGATCCATCAATGGTTGGACTCCAAAAAAAATGCAATGTATTACAGGTTCTGAGTGAGGGGAGCAGAACAAAGAGAACATTTCCACATTAAGAACAACTTTGTGAATTGATCAAACTTGTTGGATACAACTCTTCTGAGGAGTTCAGAGATCTAGGACAACCTATTCGATCTACTGTGAGCAATGCTATCCCAATTCAAAGGAAGAAATGAAAATCAAAACAGAAACTACATTAAAAACAAAAAACAAAAATAAATATTCAGAATCTGATGAACACTACATTCACTATATTAAAAAAGCTCTTATGTATTTGTTTCCCTTAATCCTAATTTCTTATCCCCAAAATGCCTAATCTGCAAACTTATTTAACATAAATGTGTATGTACAATATTCACCTGAGTGTTCACTGTTGAAGGGAGGGAGGTAGCAAGAGAGTGGAAGGAAAATTTGTAGCTTAAAATATGCATATACATATGAATGAATGTTAATAAACTTTCATAAAATGTATTTGGAAAACTGAACCATCACTTTAAACAATGATGGAAAAAATAAAACTTGTGTGATGCAGCCAAAGCATTTTAGGGGGATTTTTTAAATCTCTAAATGCTCACATGATAATAGTAGAGATAGATAAGATCAATAAACTGTACGTGCAAAAATGTGTTAGAGGAAGAACAAATTAAAAATTCCCAATTAAATGTCAAATTAGAAATTCTGAAAATCAAAGAAGAGATTAATAAAATCAAAAGTAAGAAACCTATTGAACTTACTGCTAAAACTAAGAGTTGTTTTTATGACAAAAGTAATAAAATAGATAAACCTTTAGCTAATTTGGTTACAAAAGAAAGATGAAAACTAAATTGCTAGTATCAAAAATGAAAAAGGTGAACTCACCACCAGTGAGGATAATAATAAAGTAATAATAAGAAATTATTTTGCCTAACTGCATGCCAATAGATTTGATGATATAAGTGGAAATATAACTATTAAATATGTTAGTTGCCCAGATAAATACAAGAAGAAATTAAATACTTAAACCACCCTATTTCAGAAAAAAAAATTTTAACAAGCCATCAAATGAATTTGCCAGGAAAATAATTCTACAGGATCAAATGGATTCACAAGTTAAATCTATATAATATTTCAAAAACAATTAATTCTAATTCTATATAAATTATTTTAAAATGTGAAGGATTTCTTTTTTTAATTGATATTTTATTTTTCAAGATACATGTTATGAAAGTTTTCCAACATTTATTCATATGCATATGGATATTTTAGAGTTACATAACTTCCTTCCATCCTCCCTTCGTACTCCCCTCCCCTCAGTGTTGAACACTCAGATGAATACATATATACATACACATTTCTGTTAACCATGTTTACAAATTAGTCATTTTTCAGTATGAGGAATTAGGATTAAGAGAACAGAAAGAAACCATGGGATAGGAAAGAACTGAATAATAGGATTTTATTTTATAAAGTGAATATAGTGTTCATCAGAATCTGAAAGTGTTTTTGCTTGTTTGTTTTGTTGTGTTTTATTTTGTTTTTCTTCCTCTGGTGATAGTACTATCCATAGCTTGTTGTATCTCTCTGAACTGCTGAGAGGAGTTGAAGCCATCAAGACTGATCAATTCAGTGTTGCTATTAATGTACAGAAAGTTTGCTTGCTTATGACCCATTTGTTAAATATCAGATCCCATAATTCATTCCATGCTTCTCTAGAGTCTAACCATTCATGGTTTCTAAAGAACACTTTCTGCTTTCCTTCTAAGACACAAATATTTGTTTTGCTTTTGCTTTTGATTTTTTTGTACTTAGAGATTTTATTTATTTGAGTATTACAATTTTCCCCTAATCTTACTTCCCTCCCCCCACCCAGCAAAGAAGGCAATTTACCAGTCTTTACATTGTTTCCATGATACACATTTATCCAAATTGAATGTGATGAGAAAAAAATCATATCCTTATGGAAAAAATATAAAGTATAAGAAATAGCAAGATCAGACAATAAGATATGTTTTTTTTTACCTAAATTAGATTTAACAGTCCTTGGTCTTTGTGCAAACTGCATGGCTGTTTCTCTGGATACAGATGGTATTCTCCATTGCAGACAGCCCCAAATTGTCCCTGGTTGTTGGACTGATGGAATGAGTGGGTCCATTAGGGTTGATCATCACTACCCATGTTGCTGTTAGGGTGTACAATGTTTTTCTGTTTCTGCTCATCTCACTCAGCATGTGTTCAAGGAAATCCCTCCAGGCATCCCTGAATTCCCATCCCTCTTCGTTTCTTATAGAACAATAGTGTTCCATGACATACATATACCACAGTTTGCTAAACCATTACCCATCTGAAGGGAAATTCTTTGTCACCACAAATAGGGTTGCTATGAATATGTTTGTACAAGTGATGTTTTTACCATTTTCCTCAACACTTCAGGGTATAGACCCAGTAGTGGTATTGTTGGATCAAAGGGCATGCACCACATTGTTGTTGCCCTTTGGGTGTAGTTTCAAATTTCTCTCCAGAAAGGTTGGATGAGCTCACAGCTTCACCAACAATGAAATAATGTCCCATATTTCCCACAACCCTTCCAACAATGATCATTATCTTTTCTGGTCATATTGGACAATCTGAGAGGTGTGAGGTGGTTCCTCAGAGAAGCTTTGATTTGCATTTCTCTAATACATTATGATTTAGAGCAATTTTTCATATGACTATGGATTGCTTTGATCTCCTCATCTATAAATAGCCTTTACATATCCTTTGACCACTTGTCAATTGGGGAATGGCTTATTTTTAAAAAAATTGACTCAGTTCTCTAAATATTTTAGAAATGAGTCCTTTGTTAGTAACATTAGATGTAAAGATTGTTTCCCAGTTTACTACATTTCTTTTGATCTTGGTTACAGTGGTTTTGTCTGTGCAAAAATATTATGTTTTAATGTAATCAAAATCATCTAGTTTGTTTTTAGAAATGTTCTCAAACTCTTCCTTAGTCATGAACTGCTTCCATTTCCATATATCGAGACAGGTAACCTAGTCCTTGAACACCTAATTTGTTTATAATCATGTATTTATGTAGAAATCTTGTATCCATTTTGTATCTTATCTTGGTATAGGGTGTGAGGTGTTGCTCTAATCTAAGTTTCTTCCATACAAACATAGGATTTTCACAACAGTTTTTATTGAAGGGTTTTTATCCCAATAGCTGAGCTCTTTGTGTTTATCAAACAACAGATTACTATAATCATTTCCAGCTATTGCATCTAATCTATTCCACTCATCCATTACTCTATTTCTTAACCAATACCAGGCAGTTTTGATGACTGATGATTTATAATATAATTTAAGATTGGGCAAAGCTAAGCCCCCTTCCTTTGCAATTTTATTCATTGAATCCTTGGAAATTCTTCACTTTATTTCTCCACATCAATTTACTTACAACATTTTCTAAATCATTAAAGTAATTTTTTGGAATATTTATTGGCAGGGAACTGAACAAGTATCTTAGTTTTGGTAAAATTATCATTAATATGATATTAGTTCGACCTATCTATGAGCAGTTGAAGTTTGCTCAGGTTTAAATCTGATATTATTTGTGTGAGAAGACTTTTGTAATGGTTTTCAAAAAGTTTCTTAGTCTGCCTTGACAAATAGACTCCCAGGTATTTGAGATTGTCTGAGGTTACTTTAAATGGCATTTCTCTCTCTAGCTCTTCCTGCTATATCTTACTAGTCATATTTAGAAAAGTTGAGGGTTTATGAGGGTTTATTTTATATCCTGAAACTCTGCTAAAATAGCTAAATGTTTCCAGTATTTTTAGATCATTTTTTGGAATACTCTAGGTATACCAACAAGTCATCTGCAAAGATTGAGAGTTTTGTCACTTCCTTCCCAAATCTAATTCTGTCAATTTCCTTTTCTTCTCTAATTGCTGAAGCTAGAATTTCTAATATGATATTGAATAATAGTGGTGATGATGGATATCGTTGTTTCACCACTGATCTTATTGGGAATGTCTCTAGCCTCTCCCCATTGAATATAATATTTGTTGATGGTTTCAGATAGATACTGCTTATTTTTCTAAAGAACAGTCCATTTATTCCTACATTGTCTAGTGTGTTTTAGTAGGAATTTGTGCTGTATTTTGTCAAAAGCTTTTTTCAGCATCTATTGACATAGTCATATAATTTCTGATAGGTTTGTTGTTGATATAATTAATTATAATAATAATTTTCCTAATATTGAACCAACCCTGCATTCCTGGATAAATCCTACTTGGTCCAAATATATTATCCTATTGATAACCTGTAATAATTTTGTTAAGATTTTATTTAAGATTTTTGCATCTATATTCATCAGGGAGATAGGTCTATAAATTTCTTTCTCTGTTTTAACTCTTCCTTGTTTAGGTATGTGCATCATATTGGTGTCATACAAAGAGTTAGGAAGAGTTGTGTCTTCCTCTCTTGTTCCAAAGAGTTTATATAGAATTGGAACAAATTATTCCTTAAATGCTTGGTAGAATTCACTTTTGAATCCATCAGGCACTGGAGATTTTTTCTTAGGGAATTCAATCATGGTTTGTTGAATTTCTTTTTCTGTGATAGGGTTGTTTAGTTATTTAATCTCCTTTTCATTTATCCAGGGAAACTTATATTTTTGTACATGTTCATCCATTTAACTTATATTGTCAAATTTATTGGCATAGACCTGGTCAAAATAATTAAGAATTATTACTTTAATTTCCTCCTCATTGTTGGTGAGTTCACCTTTTTCATTTATGATACTAGAATTTTGGATTTTTTCTTTCTTCTTTGCTTTTATTAATCAAATTGAACAAAGGCCTATCATCTTTATTGGTTTTTCATAAAAGCAACTCTTGGTTTTATTTATCAATGCTTTTATTAATTTGTCCTTTAAATTTTAGCAATTCTCATTTGGTATTTAATTGGGGGTTTTTAATTTGTTCTTTCTCCAATTGTTTACTTGTATATTTAATTCATTAAATTCTTCTTTCTCTAATTTATTCATGTAAGCAATTAAAGATATAATATATCCCCCTCACAGCTACTTTGAGTGATTCCCATAGCTTTTGGTATGTTGTTTCATTGTTGCCATTATCTAATGTAAAATAATTAATTCTTTCTATAATTTGTTGTTTGATCCACTCATTCTTTGAAATGAGGTTACTCAGTTTCCAATTGGTTCTGGGTCTATATTTCCCTGGTCCAATATTTCATATGATTTTTATTGCATTGTGATCTGACAAAGATGTATTCACTATTTCTGCCTTTCTGCAATTTATTATTCCATTTTATGCCCTAGTACATGGTCAATTTCTGTATAAATGCCATGTACTTCAGAGAAAAAAAAGGTATAATCCTTTCTATCCCCATTCAATTTTTTCCATAAGTCTATCATATCTAGGTTTTCCAACTATCTATTTACCTCCTTAACTTCTTTCTTGTTTATTTTATGATTAGCTTTATCTAAATCTGAGAACATGAGACTGAGGTCTCACACTAGTAGAATTTTGCTGTCTATGTCTTCCTGTAGTTCTTTCATCTTCTCCTCTAAGAATTTGGATGCCATCTCATTGTTCACTTACATATTCAGTATTGAAATCACTTTATGGTCTATGGTACTTTTTAGGAGGATATACTTTCCTTCCTTATTTTTTTTAATGCTGTCTATTTTTGCAGCTGCTTTGTCTGAGATAAGGTTTGTTACCCAGGATGTTTTTCCCTTCAGCTGAAGCAAAATATATTTTGCTCCAAACTTTTACTTTTACTTTATATGTATCTCTGCTTCAAATGAGGTCCTTGTAATTGGCATTCACATTCAAAGCTGTAATTATTAATTCTTAATTGCCCTCTGTGCTATCTTCCCAATGTATTTTTTACCTTTTTATCCTTTATCTATATTCCCCAGTATTTTGTTTCTGAATATCACCCCCTTCAGTGTGTTTGCCCTCCTATTGTAACCCTCTCACCTTTCTTTCACATTTCCATTTTCCCTTTTCCTTGATTATCTTCTGTTTCTTCCCATTCCCCCCATCTCCATCCCCCCTTTCCCTTTTAATACTTGATGAGGTAAGATAATTGAAAGGTAAGATGCTTTTTTAAGTTAACTGAGTATGTGTGTAAGTTAACTTTAAACCAAGTCTGATGAGAGGAAGATTCAGATGTTTCTCATCTCCCTTCTTCCCCTTTATTAACAGAGGACTTTTATACATCTTAATGTAATGACATTTATTTCATTCAATCCCATCCCTCCTCCCTTCTCCTTCCTGTCCCCCTTTTTCAGGAGGAAGTGTTTTTATTTTTTAAGAAATAATTCATTTATTTTGAGTTTTACAATTTTCCCCCATTCTTGTTTCCCATCCCCCAGCCCCACAGAAGACATTCTGTTAGTCTTTACATTGGTTTCATGTTATATTTTTATCTCAGTTGAATGTGATGCCAGAGAAATCATATCCTTAAGGAAGAAAAATAAAGTATGAGATAGTAAAATTACATAACAATATAACATTGTTTTTCTAATTTTGTGGTAATTTTCTTTGGTCTTTGTTCAAAGTCCATAATTCTTTCTCTGGATACAGATGGTATTCTCCATTGCAGATAGTCCAAATTGTCCCTGGTTTTTGCACTGAATGAATGAGCAAGTCCATCATGTCTAATCAACACTCCCATGTTGTTGTTAGGGTGTGCAATTTTTTTTTATGGTTCTCCTCATCTAACTCAGCATCATTTCATGCAGATCCTTCCAGGCTTCCCTGAATTCCTATCCCTACTGGTTTCTAATACAACAATAGTGTTCCATGACATACACATACCACAGTTTGTTAACAAACTGAGGAAGTGTTTTTTTAAATCATTTTGAGACATAGAGAATTCAGAGTATCCATCACTTCTAGCTAAGTACATTCTATCTAGTTGAGTTACAGTTCTTGAGAGTTATTAGAGTCTTTCTCCCAAGTTGGGTTATAGCCAGTTTCATCCCATTGGATAGCCATCTCGTTGATAAGCCACAAGTGTCCATCATTTCTGGCTAGGCATATTTTCTTTGTTAGAATTACAATTCTCAAGAGTTATGAGTATTTGTTCCTATGCTGTGATATAGCCAGTTTCATCTTATTGAATAGCCATTTGTTTTTCCTTTACCCCCCTTTTTTACCTTTTCGTGCGTCTCTTGAACCTCCTCCTTCATGTCCAAATTTTCTATTTAGCTCTGGTCTTTTCATTAGGAATTTTTAAAATTCTTCCATTTCATTAAATGTCCATCTTTTCCCCTGGAAGAGAAAGCTCAGCTTGGCCAGATAATGGATTCTTGGTTGCATTCAGAGCTCCCTTGCTCTTCAGAATATCTCATTCTAGGCCCTTGTATCCCTTAATGTTGAAGCAGCAAGGTCCTGTTTAAAACTTACTGTAGCTTCTTGGTATTTAAATTGGATTTTCTCTTTCATCAGATAGTTCTGGAATTTGGCCACAAAATTCCTTGGTGTTTACATTTTAGGATCTCTTTCCAGAGGGGATTGATGTATTCCATCAATAACTATTTTTCCCTCTGGTTCCATATCAGGACAATTTTCCATTACTAAATCCTATAATATTAAGCCCATTCTTTTCTTCTCTTCAATTTTTTCAGGAAGACCTATTGGTCT
This sequence comes from Macrotis lagotis, assembly GCF_037893015.1. Lineage (NCBI taxonomy): Eukaryota > Metazoa > Chordata > Mammalia > Peramelemorphia > Peramelidae > Macrotis > Macrotis lagotis. The sequence continues at coordinate 140,847,783 of NC_133660.1, read as the reverse complement.
TCTCAGGTTTTCCCTGCTCAATCTATTCCTTGTGGTTTTGCTGATGAAGTCTTTTACATTTTCCTCTATTTTTTTCTATTCTTTGGTTTTGTTTAGCAGACTCTTGCTGTCTCATGAAGTCATTAGTTTCTGCAGACTCCATTTTTTTTAGAGAGGAATTTTCTTCATTTACCTTTTGCCACTCCTTTTTCCAAATGGTCAATTCTATTTTTGAAAAAGCTTTCTATTTGATCAATTGAGGTTTTGAGAGAATTATTCTCATTTTTTTATTTGTCCAATTGTTTTTTCCAATGATTTGCTTTCTTGTTACAAGGTGTTATTCTTCTCTTGGGTTTCTTTTCCCAAATGTTCCAGTTGATTTTTAAACTCCTTCCTTATTTCTTCAAGGAAGACTTTCTGTGCTGGAGATTATATCATATTCTCCTCTGAGGTTCTAGGTCTCTCTGAGTTAGGGTATTTTCCTTCCAAGAATTTTTCTATGGATCCACCTTTCCACTGGCCTTTCTTCGTTTTAGTAAGAACTTGAGTTGGGGAGGGGCAGGTTCACAGAGGTTTGGTGTTGGGATCCCTAGAGGCTTTACTCAATGAGTGTAATATCTCCAGCTGGCCAGTAGGGGGTGATAAGGCATTTACTCACTGAGTGTTATATCTTCAGTTGGCCAGTAGGTGGTAATAGAATTTTTGTTCATCAAATGTAATATCTCCATCTGGCCAGTAGGGGGTGGTGGTTTCTCTCTTTCCAGTGTCTGTGACCTTGATTGAAGCCTCTCCTCTGGCCTGGAGGGAGTGATTAAAGCTGTTAAATACTTTTTTCTTCAATCAATGGTAGACTATACCCTGGGGTGAGGTCATCACACTCCCTATTGTCAGCTAGAGTGCTAATCAGCTGCTCACATACCTGTGCCTCTGGCAGAAGGTCTGTTATTGTATTTGTCCTTAGAGGAGGATTCATTTGAAATGCAGGTGTGGACTTGGAGTTCCTCAGGACCAAATGAGCCCATGGATGATGACTGTAGCTTTCCTGTACCAGAACTTCCCCCCCCCACCCCCCAGCCCTGTCAACAAGCTCCCGAGGGTCAGCTCCAACACCAATGCCTCTGTTCCTTAGTTAACCCAAACCCCCCTGGTCTACTATGCTCTAACCCTGCATCTGATCAAGCAGGTCTGGTTCTTGGGCCCTTAGGCTTTTGGCTCCATCCTTGCAGCTAATCAGGCTGATCTGCTGCTGATCTGCCCTCTGCACCCTGACTCACCCAGGACTGCTGAAGACAAATACCGAGGTATGTGTTCTTTCTCCTGTCTTTTCTTTCTGTGTTTTATTGAACATATTTCTGTTAAGAGGTTTGTTTCATATCATATATAGGGAAAGATCAGGAGATTTTAGAACTGTGCTTGTCTTCTCTCCGCCATCTTGGTCAGAAGTCGACTCAAATCTGTTGATGATACCTATGCCAGGAAGGATCAAAACAGAAAATATGTAATTCAATTTCCCTAATGAATATTGCTTCAAAAATTTAAGTTTAACATCCATCAAGTGGTTACAATAAGTTATCCCTTGATGAAAACAGATAGTATTTATACCCAAACTGCCGGGTTGGTTCTATATCAGGAAAACTATCTGTATAATTGACCACATCAATAACAAAATTAACAGAAATCATATGATTATTTCAATAGGAAGAGAAATAGATTTTGACAAAATATAGAACCCATTCTTATTAAAAACTCTAGAGAGCATAGAAGTAAATGAAATTTTCATGAAAAAAATAAGCTGTACATATATAAAACCATCAAAAATCATTATAAGTAATTGGGATAAGTTAGGAACATTCCCAGTAAGATGGGGGGTGAAGCAAAGTATATCTATTGTCTCCATTATTTTTCAATATTGTTTTAGAAATGTTAACTTTATCAATAAGAGAAGAAAAAGAAATTGAAACAGTCAATGTAGATAATGAAAAAATAAACTCATTCTTTTCAGATGATATGATGATATTTTTAGTGAATCCTAGAAAATAAATTAAAATCTGCTTCAAATAATTAACAACTTTAGCAAAGTTACTGGATATAAAATAAATCCACATAAATCATCAGCATTTCAATATATTAGCAAAAAGACTCAGTAGCATGAGAAAGAAAGAGAAATTCCATTTAATGTAACTGTAGAAATCATAAAATGCCTGTATGTGTCTACCTTCTGAGACAAAGCCAGAAATTATGTGAAAGCAATAATACACTTTTCACACAAATATAATCAGATCCATATAAGTGGATAAATGTCAATGGTCATGCATGGGTTGAGTTAATGTAATAAAAATGATAACTCTATCTAAATTTAATTGCTGATTCAGTCCCATGCTAGCAAATAATGTATTTTATTGATCTCGAAAAAAACAGCAATTCACCAAGAAAATAGTGTACACATTAATTTCAACATTATGAGATCACCTTTGATGGAAGCAGTTCCTTTCTTTAGTTCAGAGAGCTAGGAACTGTATTAGACCAGCTATGGACAATGTTATTCCAATTCAGGGGAAGAAAAACAAAATAAAATAGAACAAAAAACAATCCTTCAGAATATGATGAACACTTTATAAAAAATTTTCTTTTATGTATCTCTTTCCCTTAACACTAATTCTTCCTACTAAAAATGATTGATTTGAAAATATTTTTACTTAAAATATGTAAGTGTAATGACAACAAGACCATTTACTGCTGGGGTGGGGTGGGAAGGGAGGGTGGAAGGAAATTGTGTAACTTAAAAATATAGATGTGTGTATGAATGAAAAAATAATAAAGATGCTACTCAAAAAAATGAAAAAGCAAAAACAGAAATTAAATTCATCTGGAGTGAAAAAAGGTCAAGAATATCAAGGCATTAAGAAAAAGAAATGCAAAATAATGTGGCATAGATTTAACAGATTTAAAATAACATCATAACATATCAATCAGAAAATATCCTTTATTCTACCTGGGATTAGATTAATAACAAGATAAAGATTAGGAAATGACAATAATCATCTACTGTTTAATTAGCCCTAAGACTCCACCTCTGGTAAAAGTTTTGAAATGTAAAATTTGCTATGGTAAATATACATTTGAACTTACAGTCTAGGGATTTAGGTTGATATCTTAATTTTGTTATTTTGTAGGTGATCTTGGACAAGTTTCATAATTTTTCTGTCCTGGAAAAGGAGAGTCAAAATGGTGGAATAAAAACTGGGAGTTGCCTGAACGTTCCTAGGAAATCCCAACGAATAACTTCAAACAATGAATGTAAATAAATTCTAGAATAGTATAACCTAAAGCAACAAAGAGGGAAATATTTTTTTCAGTCCCAGAGCAAGTTTTACAAGAACAGATAGGGCCCCAGAAAATCAATAACAGGACTCCCAGACATTGAGTCACTGGCAATTGTGGTGGCTTTCAGAACTCTCAGACCATTTATGCTGAATACAACATAGAAGGTCAGCAAGAAAAAGCTGACACTCCTGGGTTAGAGTAGAGAAAAATCTCATGACAGGCCACAGTAACAATTATAGCTCCAGCAAAGGAAAAGAGGCCTTGTGAACCATTGAAACAGCAATTGTCATAGATGGTTCTGGAACTCTCAGTCCACAGATTGTAAGGAGATCAAACAACTCTTGAGAAAGATATTATTGGAATCTCTTTGCTAGCACTGAGTCAAGACACTGTTGATATGTACATACTTGGAATGGGATCACAGTACTTGGATGTGGTTCCGGGGAGAGAAGGGACACTAGCATATCAGAGCTTGAGGCTTAGGAGTAGCAGGCACTGTCCTCACAGTTGCAGTGCATAAATGAGTATCCTTTTTTACTTACAGATCAGAGCATAGGCCAGAAAAGTAATAATACGTCTTTAAGTTCATGTTTCTTCTTAAAAACAGAAAAATTATAGTTCCCTAGGAAAATCCTTGAAAACTATTGCCAAAAAAACCCTGAATCTTGGGATTGTGCACTGTCTAAAATGAAAGCAGATGGGCGGGGGGAGCCAACATGGTGATGTGAAGGCAGGATTTCCCTGAAACTTGTTCTCCAAAAAACTCTAAAAACTGTCAAATTATGATTCTAGTCAAAATTTAGAAGGCTAGAATCCACAGTAAGACTGAGTGATACAATTTCCCAGTCCAAGACAACATGGAAATTCTGTGGGAAAGATATGTTTCACTGGATGGGGGTTGGAAAAAAGCCTCGGCCACAGCCCAATCCAGGGATCACCAAGAACAGCTTGAAGGCATGGTGCAAGAACTCTGTTGCACCAGACGGCAGGAGCACCAACCTCAGAGGAGACCTGCAGTGAGAACCTACAATGGGAATGATGGAAGCCAGCCTGCAGCCCACAGAGGTAAGGGGATAGGGGAGATTGCAGAAATCTCTCTGTTGCACCTGGGGCTTGACAAAATTGTTTCCCCACACTGAGATCCAGTTTGCTATTTGGTCTTACATACAAAGGTGACTGAGCAGAGACCTTCCTCACTGCTCCAGGAAAGAGGGTACACCTGTAATAATCCACATATCAAAACACAGGCAAGAGAGCATTAAGATGTTGAAGGAATAAAGGTCCCAGTGGGGTGTCCCAAACCCCCCCAAAAGCCTTGGAAGTGTGGTAAATTAGTCGTAAGCTGAAGAAATGAGCAAACAAAAGAGAAAGATGAATATGACCACAGATAATTACTTTGATCACATGGAAGATTCACAAAATGGCAAACCCAAAGTTTCTGTATCCAAAGCCTCTAAGAGAATTAGAAAGTAAGCTCACACTATAGATGAGCTCAGAAAAGACTGAAAAGCAACTAAGGGAAGTGGGGAAAAAATGAGAGCAATGAAGAAAAATCATGAAAACTAAATCAGCAACTAGGTGAAAGAAATACAAAAAATTACTGAAGAAAATAATATGTTAAAAATCAGTTTAGGTGTAGCTAAGTGGCACAGTAAATAGAGCACCAGCCCTGGAGTCAGGAGCACCTGCGTTCAAATCTGGCCTCAGACACTTAATACCTACCTAGCTGTGTGGCCTTGGGCAATCCACTAAACCCCTTTGCCTTGCAAAAACCTATAAAAAACAGTTAATGGAAAAATGCAAAACAAAAGGCAAATGAGGAGAATGCCTTAAAAAAAATTGGTCATCTGGAAAAAGAGATAAAAAAAGCTCTCTGAAGAAAATAACTCCTTCAAATGCATAATACAAGTAAAGGAAGCTGATGACTGAAAGAAATCAAGAAGAAATAAAACTTCAAAAAAAGTCAAAAATTAGAAGGAAATGTGAAATTTCTCATTGGAAAAATAACTGACCTGAAAAACAGATTCAAGAGAAATAATTTATTAGTCTACCTGTAAATCATGACCAGGAAAAGAGCCTTTACTTCATTTTTAAAGAAATAATACAGCAAAATTGTCCTAAGATCCTAGAAGTGGAGGGCAAAATAGGAATTGAGGGAATTCACTGGTTACCTCTTGAAAGTCATCCCCAAAGAAAAACTTCTAGTAATATTATAGCCAAATTCCAAAATTCCCAAGTCAAAGAGAAAATACTAAAAGCTGCCAGAAAAAAAAAAAATTCAACTACTGTGGCTCTGTAGTCAGGATTACTACTCATGATCTGACAGCATCTATATTAAGGGCTCATAGGATTTGGACTATAACATTATAGAAGGCAAAAGATCTTGGTTTTCAATAAAGAGTCAATCACCCAGCAAAACTGAACATCTTCTTTCAGGGGAAAAGATGAACTTTCAATGAAACAGAGTACTTTCAAACTTTCCTATTGAAACAACCAGAGCTTAATAGAAAGTTTGATCTTCAAGAACAGTACTCTTGTGAACCATAGAGGGGATGGAAAAGAAGACTTAATTTTGAGGAACTTAATGATGTTGAACTGTTTGTATTCTTGCATGTGAAGAGGATATTGATAACTCATATGAACTTTCTCATTTATAAGAGCTGTTAGAAGGAGCATATATACACAGGACATAGGAAGGAGTAGAATATAACGATATATAATAAAAAGATGGAGTCAATGGTTGATAAAGTAAAGTACTAGGGAGAAGAGAAAAGAGAGGATTCTCCCTTCCCGATTGGTTCTCCAGGTCAGTGGTTTTGCTGATGAGGTATTTTACATGTTTTTCTAATTTTTCTATTTTTTGGTTTGGTTTAACACAGTCTTGTTGTCTCATGAAATCATTCATTTCCACCAATTCTATACTTTTTCTTAGAGAATATTTTTCTTCCTTTATCTTTTGCACCTCCCTTTCCAGTTAGCCCATTCTATTTACCCAAATGAAGTTTTGAGAGAACCATTTTCTTTTTGCATTTGCCCATTTGAGGATTTTAGAGAATCATTGTGGTTTTGTATTTGCCTAATTGAAGTTCTGAGAGTTATTCTCAATTTTGATTAGTCTAATTGTTTGTTCAAGGATTTGTTTTCTTGTTTCAAGATGTTAATTTTCTCTTGCAAAGTGTTAATCTTCTCTTGAGTTTCTTTTCCAAGTTTTTCCAATTGTTTGTTAAACTCCTTCCTGATTTCGTCAAGGAAAATTTTCTGCACTGGAGACCAATTCATATTCTCCTCATCAGTGTTAAATCTCTCTGGGTTAAAATGTGTCTCTTGTAAGTATTTCTCCATGGACCCTACTTTTTTCTGGCCTTTTTTCATCTTGTGTTGAGGGGTGGGGAGTTGGCTCTCAAAGATTTGCTTTTGAGGATCCTAGAGGCCAGCGAGTAGGGGGTGCTGCTTGCTTTCTCTGGAGTGAAGTCCTCAGCAGCAGGGTTTGAGTTGACCTTGAAAATTGGGTTGGGTCCTGGGGGAGGGAGTTAATCTCTTTCTTTTGAGTGAGCTCAGCTGCCCTGAAGAGGTGGGGGTGGGGTGATTTATTGTTTGTTCTGGGCAAAGGGATATGCAGAAAGTATGGAGCTCAGGGTCCTGGCCCAGCTGGTTGTTCTCCAGCAGTGCTCTGAGACTCTGTCCTGGAACTCATGCTCGAGTAGCTTTTCTCTCCCTGGCCAAAGACTCCAAAGCTAAATTTGGATCTCGCACTCACCACTCACTGAATTGTCCATGGCAGAGCATGACCCTCTGGCCTCCCCCAGCTGCCATCCCCAGAGCTGATCCTCTGCTCTAGTCTCCTGGTTCACCCACTGTCCCCTGGGCAGACATTCTTGGTAGGTGATCTTCCCTAGCTTCCCTTTCTGGATTTTGTTGATCGAATTTCTATTAAGAGGTTTCTCTCATGTTATTTCTGAAAGAAAAGAGACAGCACTATCACAGTGTCTGTCTTCTCTCCACCATCTTGTCTGGAATTCTGTGTTATTTCTAATGTTGTTTACATTGGTTTTGTTTGTGCAAAACTTTTCTTTTTTAATTCACTGCAGTTTAAATTATACATTTTGTCATTTATAATGTTCTCTATCCCTTGTTTGTTTATAAACTTCTACTTATTCCACATATCTGTTAGATGGTTCTCATTCTTCTCCCTCCATATATCTAGCAAGTTAACTATTCCTTATTCACTTCTTGACCTTTGGTGTCCTTGCTCCTGTCAAAATCTTATATTCATTTTGAACTTATTTTGGTAAAGTTGTGAGATGCTGATTCATGCCTAACTTTTAGCCTACTATATTCTATTTTTCCAAGTACTTTTTGTCAAATGATGAGTACTTATTCCAGATGCTAGAGTCTTTGGGTTGAATTTTTTTGGCCAATTTGCAAATTTTTGAACTCCCCAAAAAATTGAAGTTCCCATATTTCCATTAATATTCCTCAGAGTACCTAATAGCAGTATCTCCATTTAGAGTGAATGAAAGACTGACATTATTGTGTAGAAGAACCCTATATGCAATGGATACAATTGATCTGAGAATAATCTAGTTATTTCCTCTGATAGGGATAAGCATATTCTAGAGTTTACATGGGAAATAAAGATATGTTGAATCCTAAAACATAGCTTATTTGATAGGAAATGAATACTTTCACTCAGTAAAATATGACTATATCAATTCATGCTAAAGTTGCTTAGTATTTAATGTTGTTATATGGAATCATGAACACTGTGCCCATGCCTTAAGGGAGAGAGTATCAATGGGGGTTTTAGAACATGAGATGCCATCTGGTGACTATTTCCCTTTGATGATTGGGAGAATTAAGCAAGATATCTTAGACATGTTTCAATAATTGACTTTTCCCAGGTTTTAACATACTAAATATGAGCTTTCTTTCATAAAATGTAATTTTACTTGAAATCTCAGGACTATGTCATGAATCAAATGGATGCAAAAATATCCTCTAATAATTAGTTACTCAACAAAGATGCATCATGACTTTTAACAATATTTGTCTATTTGAAATGATTTAAATGCTGACTTTATATTTATTAATTTGAAAGTAGTTCTGTTTACTTTAGGTCTTATTCATAGGCTGCCCCATTATTTTTTTTGGTTTAAATAAAGAACTATGAGTATATGTAAAAATTTATTGCTCAAAGTAATTAATCATTTTCCTTATGAAATTTCCTGGGCAAATTAAGGATCTTATAATTCAATGGTTTTCTCTAGTGTAAATGGAACATGCTGAGAAACTTGCTAGAGAAATGACTACATTTCATGTGCCTATGAAATATTTTCCTATATTTTGATACCTTTTTCAACTTTTCCAAGATATACAAAAAGCCCTGAATTCCTTTCATAACAAAGTTCAGAGAAGAGAAATTCCTAACAAATTACAGGTAGGGATTTAAGGGAACAAGATCAATAGCAAATGACAAAAAATGAATACCTACAAAGCTACAATCATATTTTAGGGTGATACAAGAATTTCCTTCCTTCTCTCCTACAAATCTCTTTGTAAATGGACATTTATTCTTCCATTTCAATTTTAATTAATTTTAGGTGCTTTTTTCTACTCAATATAATAATTTTGTTGAACTGAATATGCAGTACAGTGAAATTCATAATGACTTTGGAAATCCTATTGACTGCAGTGAAACTTATGCAAACTTATCCTCACCAAAAGAAAAATAGTTCCATTAGCTCACTTTATTAAATATTATTTTTTTGTGATTGTAGATTCAGGGTTTTGGAACTTGGAAATTTAAAACAGAATTCCAGATAGCAGAAATGTCTCAGTGTTGTGTCATATTTTGAAATGAGTAAAAGTCTTTAAGGGAAGCTCCTAGAGAGAGTGGAGATTATGATCTAGGTCTCTGTCTCTGTTTCTCTGCCTCTGTCTTTGTCTCTGTCTCTGACTCTCTCTCTCTCATTCATATATACATATATATATATATATATATATATATACATATATATATATAAAACTAATCTATCTATATTCCTTCATTCAAATCCAATTTGTGCTTTTCATGGAATAACCTCCCTGATATTATGGTCTTGGGACATTTAGGTGACACAGTGGAAAGAGCAATGGCCTTGGAGTCAGGAGGACAAGAGTTTGAATCTAATCTCAGATACTTGTCACTTACTAGTTATGTGACTTTGGACAAGTCATTTAACCCTGACTGCCTCACATCCAGGGTCATTTCCAGTCATCCTGATCCATTTCTGGCCACTGGAGAAGGCCACAGAGATGGCTCTGGAGGAGAAATTAAGGCTGGTGACTTAGCACAGTACCCACTCAATCAAATCCAATTCATGAGTTTTTCATGGTACTACCCTCTTGGTGTTGTGACCTTTGAAAATGAAAGACAGGGGGTGGCTAGGTGGCACAGTGGATAAAGCACTGGCCCTGGAGTCAGGAGTACCTGGGTTCAAATCTGGTCTCAGACACTTAATAATTACCTAGCTGTGTGGCCTTGGGCAAACCACTTAACCCCATTGCCTTTCAAAAACTAAAAAAAAAAAGTTATAGTGCCATGGTGTGAAAGTGACAGAAGTAGAGGATATACCTAATACCTAGTTTGGGAAGGATTTTAAGGCTATAATTAGAGTATTATAGATAAGGAGGGAAGGAGGATACTAAGAGGGACTGAACATGAAAACATGAGGAATGACAACTTTGCTTGACACTATGACTCCAATTGGAGGATGTTTACTGGGGGTGGGGTAAATTTGGGACTTGGAAATATTTGGCTTTGCATGACTCTGACTTAAAAGTTTTATGTGACCAGAGAGGGTACTTGAAATGGGGTATGGTATACATTTGAGGTAATTTGTGACTCTTAAGAAGTGAATTTCAAAGGAGATAGAAGAGGGGAGGGTACTTAGTGCCTTTGAAGCAATGCTATTTATCAGTCAGTCAAGCAATCTAGCAATAAAATTTTGAGAATACCACTATAAGGACAGATTACAGAACTATATTTTGAGAAAGGGTTTATGGGTCCAAGACAGAATTAAAACAATAAAAACATAAAGAGGACTATACTAAGACAAGTTTATATGTTACTGGATAAATAACACCAGGTAAAGAGGCACAAATACCTATTTTAGGAGATGTAAAAAAGAGAAGTTGTGAACATTAAGTAAATCGTTCTAAACAGATTTAACCCATAAAGGAAATATGATGCACTCCTATTTGAGTATAAAAGCTATCCTATCCTAGAGGGAAATGAGGAAGGGAAGGAAAATAAAAGGGAAAAAGGGATTGATGAAAGGAAAGGTGAAAGTAAAAGTAAAATTAAAGTTAGAATTTTAAAGAAAACATAAAGAGAAAAGGGAGGAAAACTTTGGGGAGGAAGAAAAAAAGGAAAGGAAAGAGGAAAGTAAAATTGGAGAAAGATAGCATGGTAAGAAATACAAAGTTACTAATCTTAACTGTAAATGTATACCAAATTTACTCCCCTTTCCAGTCCACTACATCCAATCATAGCAAAAGTTTTGAGCAAAGTAATCTCTCTTCATTATCTTTTTATGTCCAGTGTGTCTCTAAGGGCACATTGTTCCTCCTTCTCTAAAATACTTTAACCATAGCTTACAACCATCACCATGGTACCATAACCCCCATAAAATGGAAGAATAGAGCAGAATGGAGTAAAAAGGAGAATCCTACAATATGTTGTTCAAAAGAAACACATTTGAAGCAGACAAATATACCCAAATACATATAAAAGCCTGGAGCAAAAAAAAAAAAAAAAAAAAAAAAAAACAATCAGGGGTAATGATCTTGTTATCAGGGAAAACAAATGCAAAAATAGATCTCATGAAAAGAGATAAGCATGGGCCAAAAGGTGGCATAGTGGATGAAGCACTGGCCTGGGAGTCAGGAGTACTTGGGTTCAAATCTGGATTCAGACACTTAATAATTATCTAGCTGTGTGGCCTTGGGCAAGCTACTTAACCCCATTTTCCTTGCTAAAACCTAAAAAAAAATAAGCAAGGTATCTAGGTCTTCTTAAAAAGCATCATATCAGTATTAAATGAATATTCACCGAACATTAGAGCAATCAAATTCTTAGAAGAGAAGTTGTATGAAATACCAGGAAACATAGACAGCAAAAATGTACCAACTGGGGACCTCAACCCACCCCCATTCAAAGAATTAGATAAATCAAAAAGTAAATGAGAGGAAAGTTAAGGTGAATAAAATCTTTGAAAGATATAATAGAGCTCTGGAGAAAAATGGAAAGGAAGAGAAAAGAATATATTTTTTATCTCCTATACATGGTATCTATATCAAAATCGATCACATCTTAGAGCATAAAAACCTTACAATAAAATGTAGAAAGGTAGAAATAATAATTGTATGCTTTTTAAATCATTGTGCAATAAAATTATTATATGTAATAAAGGGCCATGGAAAGATAAAACAAAATGCAATTGAAAATTAAGTAACCTAATTTTAGGGAATAAGAGGATTAGGGATAGGTAGGTGGCACAGTGGATAGAGCACTGGCCCTGGTGTAAGGAGTACCTGAGTTCAAATCCAGCCTCAGGCACTTAATAATTACCTAGCAGTGTGGCCTTGGGCAAGTCATTTAAACCCATTGCCTTGCAAAAACCTAAAAAAAGAATGAAAGGATCAAATGACAAATCTTAGAATAATCAACAATTACATGCAAGATAATTGCAACAATGAGGCATCAGAGAATTGTAGGCTGCAAATGTAATAGTTTTTAGGAGAAACTGTTTATCGCCAAATGTTTATATGAATAAATGAGAAAAACAGGAGATCAATGATTGAGCATGCAATGAAAAAGAACAAAGTAATCATTCCCCCAAAAATGTTGATTTAGAAATTCTGAAAGTCAAAGGGGAGATTAATAAAATTGAAAGTAAAAAAAGCAATTGAAATGATAAGTATAACTAAGAATTGGTTTTATTTTTAAAAGAAAGATATTAATTATTTTGAATTTTACAATATTTTCCCTAATCTTACTTCCCTCCCCACATCCCCTAGGGAAGTCAGTCTGTTAATCTTTACATTGTTTTCATGGTAAATACTGATCTAAGTTGAATGTGATAAAAGAGAATTCATATCTTTAAAGAAGAAAACTAAGGTATAAGAGATAATAAAATTACATAATAAGATAACAGGTTTTTTTTTCATTTAATTAAAGGTCTTTGGTCTTTTCTCAAATTTGAAATTCTTAGTTTCTTGTAAGCAGCATATTGTAGAATTCTTGTTTTTAATCCTCTCTGCTATTCGCTTACATTTTAAAGCACAGTTCATCTCATTCACATTCAAAGTTATAATTACTAACTTTTTTATTGCCCTCCATGCTATCTTCCTTCTGTATTTCCCCCTTTTTTCATTTTATCTATATTCCCCAGTATTTTGTGTCTGAATAACATCACATTTCAGTATCTTGGCCCTCCTAATCCAAAGTCCCTCTCCATTCTTTCCCCTTTCCCTTTAACATTTCTTCCTACCCTTCTTTCTGTTAGTTCCCTTTTTCTTCCCCTTCCTCTTTTCCATTTCCCAAGTACAGTTTTGGAGAGAATTTTTTTCTTTTTGTATTTGCCCAATTATATTTTCCAAGGATTTGATTTCTTGTTGTAAGATGTTTCTCTTGCAACATGTTAATTTTCTCTTGAGTCTCTTTTCCCAATTTTTCTAATTGATTTTTAAATCCCTTCCTGATTTCTTGAAGGAAGTGTTTCTGGGATGGAGAATAGTTCATATTCTCTTCAGAAGTTCTAGGTCTTTCTGGGTTATAATCTATGATTTCAGAGTAATTGTCAATGCCCCCTCCCCTTACTGATGGTCTTTTTTCATGTTCCTAGGATCCTGTGTTGGGGGAGGGGCTGGGTCTCAGAGATTTGCTTTTGAATACCATAGAGGTGTTATACATTTGGCTTAGTAGCTCCAAGTGGGCTGGCCAGCAAAGGGAGCTGGTTTCTTTCTGTGGAGTGTTTGAAGCCCTCTCCCTAGGCCTGGTGGGAGTGATCAATCAATGAAACTATAATACTTAAGAGAAATCCTGGAGGGAGTTAGGGGGCAGTGGCAACAGCTTCTGAATTGTCCTTGAACAATGGGCTGGGCCCTGGGGGAAGTAGCTAATCTCCCTTTCAATTTAGGCAGCTCTTCTTTGCCACAACTGAGCCTGAGGGGATGGAGGCTGATACTGTTTTTGTTTTTGGAAGGGAGCTCACCTAAAAGTTTGGAGCTCAGGAAAAAAGCCCTAGGTCAATCTCCATCTCTCTGTGCTGGAACGTGCCCTCCAGCCCAGCTGGGAATCACTAGACCTGTTACCCCCTGACAAATGTTCCAGGGCCAAAGTTTGTCCTCTGATCTGCCACTCACACAATCTTCTGTGGCTAAGGCTGATCCTCTGCCTTCACCCCACCGCCACCTCTCTGCTGGATGTGTGCTCTTTGCTTCTTGTTCACCCACCCTCCCTTGAGACAGATCTTGAGGTTGATGTTCTTCTCCTAGTTTCTTTTTCTGGGGTTTTTGCCTATCGAATTTCTGTTAAGAGGTTTCTTTCATGTTATTTTTTGAGGGGAAACCAGGAGATATTAGCACAGTGCTTGTCTTCACTCCACCATCTTGACCAGAAAGAATGTTTTTTTTTCAAAAAAATGAGATACATTTGCTTAATGTTATTTAAAAACAGAAAGAAGAATGACAATTATCAGTATCAGAAATTAAAAAGTTAAACTAATCACCAATGAGGAGAAAACTAAAGAAATAATTTGGAACTATTTTGCACAACAGGATTCCAACAAATCTTACAACCTGAGAGAAATGGATGAATATTTACAAAAATATAATGTTCCCAGATTAATAGAAATGGAAGTAAATATTTAAATTATCTCATTTCAGAAGTAGAAATTGAAGAAACTGTTAATAAGCTTGGTAAAATAAAAATTCCAGATACACATGGATGTACAAGTGAATTCCACCAAACCTTTAGGAAAAATTTATTCCAGTTCCAGAACCCTTTAAAAAACAGGAAAAGGAATTCTGTTCTTTTCACCTTTATGATGCCAGTATGGTGCTGATATCTAAATCAGATGCAATCAACAAAGAAAATTATAGAACAATCTCTATAATTGAAATTGATTTAAAAATCTTAAGAAAAATTTAGAAAAGAGATTGCAATATGTGCTCACAAGGATTATCATAAAATAGGATTTTGACCAGCTAGGTTTTGGTTGAATAATAGGAAAACAATTGTACAAATCAATAACAAAATCAACAGAAAATATGATTATCTCAAAAGATACAGAAAATGCCTTTGACAAAAATAAATCAGTTCTTATTGAAAACACAAGAAAGTAAAGCACTAAATTTAGTATAGCTTAAAACAACAATTAGGATTTATCTAAAAACAAAGATTATATGTAGTGAGGATAACCTTGGAGCATTCCAAGTAAGATAATGGTTGAAAGTGGGATGCCAAATTCCCGCCAAGATGGCGGAGAGAAGACAGGCACAGTTCTAAAGTCTCCTGATGTTTCACCATCTATCATATGAAAAAAACCACTTAATAGAAATCTGACCCCACAAAACCCATAAAGAAAACCCAGGAGAAAGAATATCTACCTCAGGATTTATCTCCAGCAGCAGCATTGGCTAAATTTGGGCAGGTGAGTCTGGGCTCAGATTAGCAGCTGAAGTGGAGCCTGGTGCCTGAGGGCCCGAGAGCTGGACCTGCTATATCAGAGGTGGGGATACACAGCAGGGCCTTGAGTCAACTAGGGAGCAGAGGCACTGGTGTTGGTGCTGTCCCTCTGCAACTTGTCAACATGGAATGGGGGGGAGGGGGAGAGTTCTAGTGCAGGAGAGTGGCATCCACCATCACTGGGCTCCTCTAGACTGAGGAATTCTGAGTCCATGCCTCCATTACAGCTGAGGCCTCTTCCCAGATCAAACATTTGCAGGCTAATTCTTCCTCAGGAACAGGTGTGAGAGCAGAAGAATTAGCCCAGCTGACAATCCAGAGGAATGACCTCAGGCTAGAGTAATGACCACCATTGATTGAAGGTAAAAGAATTCAATAGCTCCAGCTCCTCCCTTCAAGCAAAGGGAGAAGGCCTCAATCAAGGTCACAGACACTTCAGAGAAAGCAACCAGAATCTCCTACTGGCCAGCTAGAGAAATGACACTCAGTGAGTAAAGCCTTTAGGCATCCCAAGCCCTTGTGAACCAGCCCTTCCCCAACTCAAGGTCTTAGCAAAATGAAGAAGGGTCAGCAGAAAGGTGGATCCATAGAAAAATTTTTGGAATGAAAGACCCTAACTAAGAAAGACTTGGAACCTCTGAAGAGAATAAATGTGGGCTTCAGCACAGAAAGACTTCCCTGAAGAAATAAGGAAGGACCTTAAAAGTCAACTGGAAAATTTGGCAGAGACAATTAATACCTTGCAACAAGAAAACAAATCCTTAGAAAATACAATTGGACAAATACAAAAGGAGAATAAATCTCTCAGATCATCAATTGGACAAATACAAAATGAGAATAATTCTAAGAGATCCTCAATTGGTCAAATACAAAAAGAAAATAATACTCTCAAAACTTCAACTGGTCAAACAGCTCTCTCAAAAGTTGAACTGACCAATTGGAAAAGGAGTTGCAAAAGATTAATGAAGAAAATTCCTCCCTAAAAAAAATAAGTCTGCAGAAACTAATGACTCTATGAGACAGGAAGAGCTAGGTAAACAAAAACAAAAAATAGAAAAAATAGGAAAAAAATGTAAAATACTCCATCAACAAAACCAATGACTTTGAGAATAGATTGAGGAGGGGCAACCTGAGAATTATAGGACTTCCTGAAAACATTGAAGAGAAAAAAAAGCCTGGAAATAATATTGCAGGATCTAGTGATGGAAAACTACCCTGATATCATGGAACTGGAGGGCAAAGTAGTTATTGAAAAAATACATCTATCCCTTCCAGAAAAAGATCCTAAAATGAAAACACCAAGGAATGTTGTGGCCAAATTCCAGAACTATCAGATAAAAGAGAAAATCCTACAAGCAGCCAGATAGAAACAATTTAAATATCAAGGATCCACAGTAAGGATCACACAGGACCTGGCTGCATCAACATTAAGGTATTGAAGGGCCTGAAACAAGATATTTCGAAGAGCAAGGGAGCTTGGAATGCAGCCAAAAACTACTATCCTGCAAAGTTGAGACTTCACTTGGAGGGAAAATGATGGACATTTAACAAAAATAGAAGATTTCCAAAAATTCCTGATGAAAACATCAGATCTAAATAGAAAAAAACAGGAGGTTCAAGAAACACATGAAAAGGTAAAAAAAAAATTTTAAGGGGCAGTAAAAGGAAAAAAAAAAAACTGCTATCCAGTAAGTTGAAAGTGGCTATATCCCAGCATGGGGAAAAAAGATTCTCATAAATCTTGAGAATTGTTACTATAACAGAGAGAATATACCTAGCCATAAATGATGGACATTTATGATATATCCTTGAGACTGCTATCTAATGGGATGTAACTGGCTTTAATGCCACTTGGGAGAAAGACTCTAATAACTCTCAAGAATTTTAACTCTATTAGATAGAATATATTTAACTAGAAGTGACAGAAACTCAGAATTTTCTATGCCTCAGATAGAATGATCTAAAAAAAACCACTACCTCCTTTAAAAGGGGGCCAGGAAAGAGATCGGAAAAGGAAGGGGATTGAATGGGGTAAATTTCATTACACTAAGAGGTACAAAATACCTATGGTAATAGAGGGGAATAAGGGAAGAGATGAGAAACATCTGAATTTAATTCTCATCAGACTTTGCTTAAAGTCAGTTAACTTATAAAATATCTAACCTTTCAAGTATCAAAAGGGGAAAAGGGGAGGGGGGAGGGAGAAAGGGAAGGGGAGTGGGGAAAAAAGGGGGAACCAGCAAAAGGAAGGGACTGGAAAAGGGAAAAAGGGAAATGGGAAAAAAACGGGGAGAGGGTGATATAGGAGGGCAAACACACTGAAGGGGGTGGTATACAGAAACAAAATACTGGGGAATATGGATAAAGAGGGGGAAGGGAAAATACAAACAAAGGGAAGATAGAATGGAGGGCAATAAAGAATTAGTAATCATAACTTTGAATGTAAATGGGTTGGATGAACGCTCCCTTAAAATGTAAGGGAATAGCAGAGTGGATTAAAAACCAGAATCCTAAATATGCTGCTTAGAAGAAACTCATTTGAAGCAGAGAGATACATATAGAGTAAAGGTAAAAGGTTGAAGCAAAATATATTTTGTTACTGCTTAAGTGAAAAAAAGCAGAGGTAGCAATCATTAACTCAGACAAAGCAGCAGCAAAAATAGATAGCATTAAAAGAGATATGGAAGGAAACTATATATATATATATATATATATATATATATATATATATATATATATATATGCACCCAGTAGGATAGCATCCAAATTCTTAGAGGAGAAGCTGAAAGAACTGAAGGAAGACATAGACAGCAAACTATATTAGTGGGAGATCTCAACCTCCCACTCTCAGATCTAGATAAATCGAATGATAAAATAAAAAAACAAGAAAGAAGTTAAGGAGATAAATAGATTGCTCAAAAAATAGATATGCTAGACTTATGGAGGAAACTGAATGGGGATAGGACGGAATATATCTTTTTCTCTGCAGTATATGGAATTATACAAAAATTGATCATGTACTAGGACATAAAAACCTTATGATTAATGGCAGAAAGGCAGAAATAGTGAATATATCTTTCTCAGATCACAATGCAATAAAAGCCATATGCAATATTGGGCCAAGGAGATATAGACACAGAACAAATTGGAAACTGATTGACCTCATTTTAAAAAATGAGTGGACCAAAAACCAAATTATAGAAAGTATTGACCATTTTTTCCTAGATAATCACAATAATGAAACAACATACCAAAACCTATGGGATTCATTCAAAGTAACTCTCAGGGGATATATTATAGGCTTAAATACTTACATGAATAAATTGTAGAAAGAGGAAATAAATGAAATAAACATGCAACTAAAAAAATTAGAGAAAGATCAAATCAAAAATCCCCAATTAAATACCAAATTAGAAATTCTAAATATTAAAGGAGAAATTAATAAAATTGAAAGCAAAAAACCTATTGAATTAATAAATAAAACCAAAAGTTGGTATTATGAAAATCCCACAAAATTGATAAACCTCTGGTCAAACTGATTTAAAAAAGGAAAGAAGAAAACCAAATTGCTAGTATCATAAATGAAAAAGGTGAACTCTCCACCAATGAGGAGGAAATAAAAGTAATAATTCAGAATTATTTTGCCCAAGAGTATCCCAATAAATTTGATAATCTAAGAAAAATGGAAGAATATTAACAAAATTATACGTTGTCCAGGTTAAATGAAGAGGAGATTAAATACCTAAACAACCCTATCTCAGAAAAAAGAAATTCAAGAAACCATCATTGAACTCCCAAAGAAAAAATCTCCAGGGCCTGATGGATTCACAGGTCAATTCTACCAATCATTTAAGGAACAATTGGTTCCAATCCTATATAAACTCTTTGGAAAAATAGGGAAAGATGGAACTCTGCCTAACTCTTTCTATGAAACCAATATGGTGCTGTTACCTCAACCAGGAAGAATTAAAACAGAGAAAGAAAGTTATAGGCCTATCTCCTTGATGAATATAGATGCAAAAATCTTAAATAAAATCTTAGCAAAATGAATACAGCAAGTTATCACTAGGATAATAGATTATGATCAAGGAGGATTTGTTCCAGGAATGCAGGGTTGGTTCAATATTAGGAAAACTGTTAGTATACTCAATTATATCAACAATAAACCTATCAGAAATTATATGATCATATCAATAGACACTGAAAAAGCTTTTGAGAAAATACAGCATCCATTCCTACTAAAACACTAGAGAATGTAGGAATAAATGGACTGTTCCTTAGTGTTGCGGTCCACTCTGGGCAGCCAGGTCTCAGTTTAATTCACAAAACTCTTCTAGGAGCTCCGCCGGATATGTCCTGCATGTTCAATAATGAAAGTCAGCCAGTGAGAGATAAGCAAGGAGTTTATTGCAGGTATATGCTACATCTCTGACTCACATAGTTGAAATAAGGGTATATATAAGCCTAGCCCCCTTGTATCAGCATCCCTCATCTCCAGGCCTGTGGAAGTATAAAGGGGCATGCCACAAAAGGTCTGTATCCTGGAAAAATGTGGAATCTTCAACAAGATAAAGATGAAAGGTAGAGAGATAAGGACTAGAACTCCTTCCTGGGACAGTTGAACAATATGAGGATGAAAGGCAGAGGGATAAGGACAAAAGGTCCTTCCTGAGAATACTCAACAAGATAAGGATGAAAGGCAGGAGAACAAAGAGAGAGAAGGGCCAGAGCTCCTTCCTGAGTTCAGAGCACTCTGGTATGGACATTCCTGTTGTCCCAGGTCTCAATGACTCTCAGGATGAACTCCTCATGGCCACATACTCTGTCTATTATCCCTTTACACCTTAGATTAATTAGCAGTAAATATCTAAAAGTATCAACAAGCATTATATTCATTGGGGAGAGGCTAGAGGCATTCCCAATAAGATTGGGGTGAAACAAGGGTGCCCATTATCATCACTACTATTCAATATTGTATCAGAAATGTTAGCTTCAGCAAGTAGAGAAGAAAAAGAAATTAAAGGAAATTACAATTGGGAAGGAAGAGACAGAACTCTCACTCTTTTCAGATGACATGATGGTCTACCTAGAGAATCCCAAGAAATCATCCAAAAAACTACTGGAAACAATTAGCAATTTTAGCAAAGTTGCAGGTTATAAAAGAAACCCTCATAAATCCTCAACATTTCTATATATGTCTAGCAAGATACAGCAGGAAGAGCTAGAAAGGGAAAGCCCCTTTCAAAGTAACCGCAGAAAATATAAAATACCTGGGAGTCTATTTGCCAAGACAGACTCAGAATCTTTTTGAAAACAATTATAAAACACTTCTCACACAAATTAAATCAGATTTTAATAAGTGGGAAAATGTCAACTGCTCCTGGATAGTTAGAGTTAATATAATAATAATGAAAATTCTACTAAAACTAAACTATCGGTTTAGTTCCCTACCAATCAAAATTACAAAAAAATTACTTTAATGAATTGGAAAAAATGTAAGTAAATTCATATGGAGAAATAAAAAGTCAAGAAATTCCAGAAGCTTAATGAAAAAAATTACAAAAGAGGGTGGCTTAGCCCTACCTGATCTAAAATTATATTATAAAGCATCATTCATCAAAACTGTTTAGCATTGGCTAAGAAATAGAGTGGTGGACCAGTGGAATAGACTAGGTGAAAAAGCAGGAGATGATTATAGTAAGCTGCTTTTTTGATAATCCCAAATAGTCCAGCTATTGGGATAAAAACTGCCTCTTTGATAAAAATTGATGGCATAATTGGAAATTAGTATGGAAGAAACTTAGATTAGACCAACACATAACACCCTTTACCTAGATAGGATCCAAATTGTTACAGGACTTAGGCATAAAAAAACAATACTATAAGCAAACTGGAAGATCAAGGACTTGTTTACCTGTCAGATCTATGGAAAGGGGAGCAGTTTATGACTAAGGAAGAGTTGGAGAACATCAGCAAAAACCAATTAGACAATTTTGATTACATTAAACTAAAAAGCTTTTGCACAGATAAAACCACTGTAACCTAGATCAAAAGAAATGTAGTAAATTGGGAAACAATCTTTATAACCAATGATTCTGACAAAGGACTCATTTCTGCAATATACAGAAAACTGAGTCATATTTTTAAAACAAAAATCCATTCCCCAATAGACAAATGTTCAAAGGTATGCAAAGGCAATTTACAGATGAGGAGAACAAAGCAATCCATAACCATATGAAAAATTGCTCTAAATCATTAATTATTAGAGAAATGCAAATTAAAGGTTCTCTGAGGTACCACCTCACACCTCTCAGATTGGCTAATATGACCAGAAAGGAACATGATTTTTGTTGGAAGAGTTGTGGGAAATCTGGGACACTATTACACTGGTGAAGCTGTGAACTCATCCAACCTTTCTGGATAGCTATATGGAACTACACCCAAAAGGCAACAAGTGCATACACTTTGACCCAGCAATACCACTACTGGGTCTCTATCCTGAAGTGATGATGAAAAAGGGTAAAAAATCACTTGTACAAAAATATTTATAGCACCCCTGTTTGTGGTGGCAAAGAATTGGAAATCCAGTAAATGTCCTTCAATTGAGGAATGGCTTAGCTAACTGTGGTATATTTATGTCAGGGAACACTATTGTGCTATTAGAAACCAGGAGGGATGGGATTTCAGGGAAGCCTGGAGGGATTTGCATGAACTGATGATGAGTGAGATGAGCAGAACCAGAAAAACACTGTATGCCCTGACAGGAACATGGGAGTGATGATCAACCTTGAAGGACTCGATCATTCCATCTGTGTAACAATCGGGAACAATTTTGGACTGTCTGCAAAGGAGAGTGCCATCTGTATCCAGATAAGGAGCTGTGGAGTTTGAACAAATTTCAAGCACTATTCCCTTTAATTTAGAAAAAAACACATATATAATTGTCTGATCTTGTTACGTCTTAGACTTCTTTTCTCTTCTTTAAGTATATGATTTCTCTCTCATCACACTCAATTTGGATCAAGGTACAACATGGAAACAAAGTAAAGACTGACAGATTGCTCTGCATGGGGGGGTGTTGGGGGAGGGAAGTAAGATTGGGGGGGAAATTGTAATACTCAAATAACATATTTAATAAAAATAAATTTAAAAAAGAAAGTGGGATGCCCATTATCACCAATGCAATTCATTGTAGGATTGCAAATGCTAACTTTAGTAAAAAAGAGATGTAAAAGAAATTTAAAGTATTAGAATTAACAAGGAGGAAGCAAAACATTCTTTATAGATGATATGATGGTATACATAGAGAAGGGTAGAATTTCAACTGAAACAATACTTGAAATAATTAGAACTTCAGCACATTAGAATATAAAATTAACTGAATTAAATCATCAGCATATATATGTAATTATACATACATGCATACATATATATATATACACATATATGAAAAGCAATAGCCCAAGAGATAGAAAGATGTATTCCATTTGAAATAACTATAGATTGCATTAAATAATTGGGAATCTCCCTTCCAATACAAATCCAGAAACTATATGAACAAAATTATTAAGCTCATCTCATACAAGTAGGTCAGATCAAACTTAATAATTACCTAATTGTGTTACATTAGGCAGTCTCTTAACCTTATTGCCTTGTAAAAATAGTAATAGAAAAGAGGATAAGGTATAATTTGAGTCAATGCTGCTTATCATCAATCTGTGTTGATACATTGACTTTTTTCCTAAATTGTTAGACCTCTTTTTAAATAGCGTTTTCTGTTTCAATATCTCTGGCATTTTTCTTGATTAATTTTTTCCTTGTGTATTGTTTCTCTTAGTTGTATAACTCTGAGACCAGCCTCAACAGGATGCCAACCACCTGTGCCAGGCAATCATTCCCTGGACCCAGCCTCAGGAAGCCCTTGCTGTAATATATTCATCTCCAAATGGACTCTGAAAGGCCCAAAAGATTCTGGTACTGTATAATAATTTGGGGGGGGGTGATGATGCAGGGGAAAGATGAAGAGACTTTTGAATGTAATAGAAGGAATTTGGTTGGAGATGTAAATTTACCTGAATTAGAGTATTATGATTGTAAATGAAACAATTGTAATCTTAAAAACTGTTTAAGATGGAGAGCTCCCCCATTCCTAATATATCATTGATTCATTGTTTAATGAAAAATTTGTATGCTGATCTCCATAGGCTTTACCCTCTACCTACTTCCTGGTCTAGGAAGAGAAAAGGAGTTCACCTTTTGCCCTCTGGATGAGAAGCAAGCCATCAAGGCCAGCAGTCTTCTCTGACTATGGTCATGATCATTTCTCTCTCTCTCTCTCTCTCTCTCTAACCTTCCTATGTGTAATGCGTAATAAATTTTTAAATAATTTTTTGTTTTATTTCCACACCCTTCCCCCCAAAAGAGATATAAGGTAGAGCAGAGGAAGGAACGTATTCAGAACATGGAAAACATGTTTGTGTTTTGGGGAACAGAGACACCTTTTGCTAAGGCATGAACTTAGGTGACAGAGAGGTAGTAATAGGCAATCTAACTTTTCCAGAATTTATTCGAGTATATAAACAGGAATAGATAAAAGCAGACTAGATCATTAAGAATTTAAGTTATATAGAGGTTATTATAGTTTTAAAATAAAATTTATGGAGTTATTATAGTTTTAGAATTAAAAAGAGAATTTATAATTTTAGAATAAAAAGGCAACATCTCCAGATCCCATATAATATGAATAAAGAACATTCAAAGATGATGAATTTTTTTGCCGTCTCATTGTTGTTGTAAATGTCAATGATGACATAATGAAATCTTGATGCTATCAAGAAAGAAATTGTAATTCTTTGGGAAAATAAGTTTTTATGAATAGAAAGATTTTGAACTCATTTGGCCCTCTTCATTCAATTTATCAAATGATAAAGAAAACAAAATATAAATTCCCACTCATCTATTGTTCTCAGGACACAGGAATATGAACTTCCAACTTGACCTTGAAGAATTTTAAAAAGAAAAAAGAAAAAAAACAGTGAAAGCTTGAAAGACATCATCCAAATAACAGTTCTACAAGCTCACTAGAAGTGATCTTCATTGTAACCTGGAAGACACAGTCCATGAGAAACTTAATCAAAATGAGATAAAAAGTCTTTAGCAATTTCCTTGAGAGGCTAGTCAGATATCTACCATTACAGTCACTAACCAATATGCTCTTGGCGTCTATTGCAGAAATAAATTGGTTTCTATGTGAATTTATTCAAGAGAAGAGGGGAAAAATATTTCCTTATCACTGTACCCTAGAATTTACCAAGTAACAGAAGAAAGTTTTAATATCTG